>NC_082712.1:11305529-11477939 GCF_030144855.1 Hypanus sabinus | reverse complement strand
CTCTCTCTCTCTCTCTCTCTCTCTCTCTCATCTACTCAATTCAATATCCAGAACTGAACTTACTTCATACCTATACCATTCTAAGACTGTATCATTTCACCACCTAAGCTTGAAGGAGTTTGGGAATATTATTTACTCACTTATATATGCATATACTCTGCTGACCTGTTTGCCTTATCTTGTTTTATATGACCTTATCATGTAGATACTAATAAAATAGTGCTTATAATGGAAGACTCAGACTCCAGGTGTGTCCATTTCTGCTGGTCCTTTATGACCTGATACGGGGTACATAACAACATTGGGGGCTCGTCCGGGATATACACATATGGTGGCAGCCATTCTGAAATTTTTTGGGTGCTTGACTCAATAGTTGATCTCATTTTAGGGAATCCCATCTGATTTGAGTGAGTGGAATATCAGCAGAAATGGAGCTTGAGGTTAATATGTTTGTGGCAGAACCAATTCCTGAGGTGTTGGGTGACGCTAAGAGGGATGTGCTGTTGGGAATTGCTCATAAGTTAAAAGCTAAGGTGGCTACTAGAATGAAGAGGGCTCAGATCCAGCTGTTAATAGCACAGAATTACGTCTCCAGGGGAATATTTGAAGAGGAGGTGTTGGAAATGTTTGCTGAAGGTAAAGTATTTACTGATGCTGAGGTTCAGCTTCAGGCAGCAAATATGAAGTATGAGTATGAGTTGCAATTAAAACAGCTCAAGGCTGTGGAGGCAGACAAGCAGAGAGATGAAGCAAAAAGGCAGAGGCGGTTCGAGCAGGAAAGGATAGAGAGGATACAGCAAGGAGGTCCAGTGCCAGGTCGTGGTGAGGAGTTGGTGGTACCATTTAATATCAGCCAAGAAATTAATTTAGTACCGCCATTTGAGGAAGCTGAAGTTGACAGGTATTTCCTGCACTTCGAAAAGGTGGCCCAGACTCAGCAATCGCCAAGGGATCAGCGGGCTGTCATTTTACAAAGAGTGCTGAAGGGGAAGGCTCAGCAGGCGTATTCTGCCCTGACCCTTGAACAGTCCAAGGATTATGCCACAGAGAAAAATCTACTGGCCTAATTTAAGAAAGGATGTTGTGAATTTTTGCCGGATTTGCCATACCTGCCAAGTTGTGGGGAAACCTAACCAGGTTATTCAAGTAGCACCACTTAAACCAATACCTGCTTTTGATGAACCTTTTTCTAGGATCATAGTGGATTGTGTTGGCCCATTGCCAAGGACTGCAGCTGGCTGTGAGTATCTGTAACAATCATGTGTGCTGTGTCTAGGTTCCCTGAAGTGGTGCCTCTCAGAAATATCAGGGCCAAGACTGTGGTAAAGGCACTCATCAAGGTTTTCACACTGGTAGGTCTGCCCAAAGAAATTCAATCTGACCAGGGTAGTAACTTTACTTTGAGAACATTCCAGGGGATAGTTAGAGAACTGGGGGCTAAGCACATTGTGTCATCTGCATATCACCCAGAGTCCCAGGAAGCCTTGGAATGGTTCCACTCTACTCTTAAGACCATGATTTCAATATATTGTGTTGAAAATGGGAAAAACTGGGATGAAGGGGTTCACTTCCTTCTATTTGCTGTTAGAGATTTGATTCAAGAATCCTTGGGGTTCAGACCGTTTGGACTTGTTTTGGTCAAAAAGCTATATGACCTTTGACCCTAAGAGAGCAGTGGTCTGTTCAGAAACTGTGTAAGTGTACTTAGTTATGTTTTGGAATTCAGAGACAGACTTAACAAGGCTTGTGACCTTGCGAAGCAGAATTCACAGCACTCTCAGATAAAGATGAAGGTTTGGTATGTCCGCAACGTGAGAGAACAGAGATGTCGCATTGGAGATAAGGTCTTGGTGCTGTTCCCCCTCCTTACCAACACCCTTCAAACAGGATTTTGTGGACCAACATGAGATAATTAAGAAAATTGATTCTTCGAATTATGTTATTAGAACTCCTGACCGAAGGAAGGCTACTCAAGTCATGCATGTAATCATGATCTAGCCTTCTCATGACCCAGAGACATCACCTGTGAGTACTATTAAGACAACCGAAAAAGTTGTGGAGCCTGGTACCGAGGTACCAGATAATTTTAACGAGATCAGTGTAGTCTCCATAAGGCTCGAACATTCTGATGTTTTGAAAAAGATTGACAGAAAAATCCATCATTTGGAGCCAAAGCAGCAAAAACAATTGAAGGACCTAATTAGCAAGTATAAAGATTTGTTCCCTCACAGTCCAAGACAGTGCACAGCTGCAGTGCATGACGTGATTGTAGATAAAGTTGATCCAATTAAGCAGCACCCTTATAGAATGAACCAAGACAAAAATAAAATGGTTGAACAAGAAATTGAATACATGCTGACAGCCTGCATTATTATGCCATCTACCTCAGACTGAGCGTCGCCCTGTGTTATTGTCCCTAAGCTGGGCGGAAGCATGAGATTCTGTACTGTCTACAGGAAAGTTAATGCAGTAACTAAAACAGATGTTTATCCTATCCCGGGAGTGGATGACTGCATTGATAGAGTGGGGAAGGCTAAATACCCTACAACGATTGACCTGTTAAAAGGATACTGGTGCGTTCCTTTGACAGAAAGGTCTAAAGAAATATCTGTATTTGTGACACCATCTGGACTGTTTGAGTACAATGTTCGACCATTTGGGATGAAAAATGCTCCAGGGAGATTCCAAACGATGATGAATTCAGTGATTCAGAGTTTAGAAAATACAGGGGCGATTCTCCACTCGGCACTCAAAGAGTGAGGTTGGATCCGGCTTCTCTCAATTACCGTTATTTTTTTTTAACCCAGGAAAACCCTTATTTAACATACTTTTATCTACACTAGAAGTCTTTTACTTTTGAACTCTTTTTTTGGATGAACACTATCCACCTGCTTTGGACACTCATTTTTAATTAATCTATGGTTTTGTAGTCTTGGTTATGCGCCTATGTGCCTTTTTTTTAAACCTATAATTTTTCTATAAAGCTCGATCTTTATAAGCTAGTGTAGTGATATTTTACATTTTAATTAAAGTTTTTTTACATGAAATACTCGTTCTTTTCTCCTCTCCTTTTAATTTTCTTTATCTTTTTTAAAATATTTTGATTTTTTGACATTTTTATTAATGATTGATGGTGAATTGTTTTTTGGAGGAATATCTTGGTCTTCTTTTGGTTTTGTATAAGTAAGATGGCTGTTCGTTCTTCTGATTTCATATTTCCTCTTGTTCTTTCATTCCGCCATTTTTTTCTTTTTGCATTCTCCTTCCCATATTGCCTTTGTTTTTTTTGAAATGTTATTTTTAATTACTTATGTCTTTGTTTTCGATTTATAATATACGCTGATGTTTACTTATTCTTTTCATTGTCAGAAATTACTTTATGAAGATTGTTATATTATAATCCTTATTTTTTGGATCGTGGGTGGTCTTTATTTTAACATATATTTTTGGAGTTGCCTTCTGGAGAAACAGGGGCAGATTTAGTGTTATTTCTTCCTCTGGCCTTCTTCAGACTCAGACCGGGGGCTTTGCGGGTGGAGGGTAGGGTATCTTTCTATTTTTTTCAGTTTTCTTATGTGGGCTGATTTAGAACTGCAAAGATGGATACATTGTTGTCACCTCCGGTTCCTCCCTGAGCTTTGGTTCCTCTTTCGGGTTCATGAGTTCACATTATGCTTCTTTACATACCAAATGGTAATTTTATGTAATTATGGCTCAGATTATTAATTTTGTCTCTTGGAATACAAATGGTTTAAACCATCCGCTTAAACGGAGTAAGACTTTTAAAGTATTCCAAAGACTAAATGCTCATATTATTTTTATAGAAGAAACTCATGTGAGGAAAGAGGATAATCAGCATTTTTTCAGGTTTTGGAGAGTCATCAGTTTCATTTGAATTCACATGCTAAAATAGGAGGTGCTTCAATTTTTATTGATCCCTCAATTACATTTGTTCATCATGATACTGTTTCTGATCCGAATGGCAGATTCTTGTTTACTACTGGGTAACTTTTTAATAAAAAAGTGGTTATGGCTAATGTTTATGTTTCAAATGTGGATTATCCTGAATTTTATAATAACTTATTTACTGTTTTCCTTGATCTAAATGAATATATGCTGATTTTAATTGTTGTTTGAACCCTTCAATGGATAGATCCATATCTACTCAAGTCTAACCTAACAAGTCGGCTACTCTTATCAATTCCTTCATGAATGATTCTGGAATTTTGGATATTTGGAGATTTCTGCACCCCCAAGGATAAAATGTTTTCATTTTCTTCACGTGTATCATTCTCACTCTAGAATTGATTACTTTTTTTATCGACTCTCGTCTCATCCCATCTGTGATTGACAATATTGCCATTTCCAATCATGCTCCAGTGAAAGTCTCTATCAAATTAATGGTTAGAGTTCCTAGTATTAGACAATGGCAATTTAACTCCAATTTGCTTCGACTCAGATTTTGTTGAGTTTATGAAGAAGGAGATTAATTTCTTCTTTTCAACTAGTTTTTCAGCAGAAATTTCCAAGGCGTGACTTTGGACACTTTTAAGACATATATCCGAGGTCAGGTTATTTCCTATTCTGTTGGTTTGAGGAAATGTACTAAGAATGAAGCATTATTATTGGTTGATAATATCAAAGGAATTGATAAGAAATATTCCGTTGCTCCCAGTAAGGAGCTTTATAAACAGAGACTCTGGCCGCAAACGGAATATAATTTGCTACTTACATCCTCGATTGAAAACAAATGAATGAAAACCAAAAGTGAATTTTACGTACATAGTGATAAATTGGGTAAATTATTAACTACTCAATTGAAAACTGCCTCGGTTAAACGCCAAACCATTAAGATTCATAAACAAGATGATAATTTGACAGTTAATCATGACAAAATAAACAAATCTTTTCAAGATTTTTATACCTCTTCATATAATTCTGATTTTCCCAATGATCCTAATACTATGTATGACTTCTTAAGGAAATTGAATTTTCTGAAATTATTGCCTGAAGAACGTTTAATATTAGAAACTCCCATTACAGATGAAGAAATAAAATGTATCATTTGTTCATTGAATTCTGGTAAAGCACCAGGTCCAGACGGTTATACAGTAGAATTTTTTTAAATGTTTCTCTTCTATTCTCTCTCCTTGGCTAGGTAGAGTTTTTAAAGAGGCAATTAGATTGGGTAAATTACCACAATCATTTTATAGGGCTTCTATGTCCTTAATATTAAAAAAAGAATGAAGATCCCACTGAGCATGCATCATATAGACCGATATCTTTGTTGAATGTAGTTTCCAAGATTTTTCCTAAGATATTGGTGACTAAGTTGGAGAAGGTTTACCTCAAATTATATTGGTGGATCAAACTGGATTTATTAAAAACCAGTAATCTGCTTGTAACATTAGGAGATTAACAAATATTGTTTACACTCCTTCATGTAGCACTCCAGAATGAGTAATTTCATTAGATGCTGAGAAAACATTTGACAGAGGTGAATGGCCATATTTATTTACTGTATTTGAGAAATTTAATTTTAGTTCGACATTTATATCTTGGGTTAAATTGATATATCATACCCCAGTAGCTTCGGCTAACACTAATAATCAAATATCTCCCTTTTTTCGTTTATTTCAGGGCACCAGGCAAGTCTGTCCTCTTAGTCCATTACTATTTGATATTACTTTGGAACCTTTAGCAATTGCTATTTGGGAATCATCTAATATTTTTGGCATTACCCGTGGGAACGAGATACATAAACTATCATTATGTGCAGACGATTTATTATTGTATATTCCTAATCCTGAGGAATCCATTCCTGCAGTTTTATCTTTGTTGGCTCACTGTAGTAATTTTTCGGGTTACAAACGGAACCTTAATAAGAGCGAACAATTTCCTCTAAATATGCATGTCGCAATATATGAATGTTTACCTTTTAAATTGGTTACTGACTATTTTATATATTTAGGGGTCAAAATTACCAAAAAAAATAAAATTTATTTAAGGCTAACTTTTTACCTTTAATTGATGAGATTAAACAGTTATTTACTAATTAGTCACCAATCTCTTTGCCATTGATAGAACAGATCAATTGTATCAAGCTGATTATATTACCTAATTTTTTGTATTTATTTCAAGTGGTATCAATTTTTATTCTGAAATCTTTTTTTGATAGTGTTGATTCTAATATCTCTTTTTATTTTTGGCAGAATAAAAATCCGAGGCTAGGCAAAAAGTACTTACAGAAGTCTGAAAAGGAGGGTGGTCTGGCACTGCCGTATTTTAGATTTTATTATTGGGCAATTAATATCCGCTATATGAAATTTTGGTAATCGGACTTGGATATAACTTTAAGCCCTCATTGGGTAAACCTTGAATGTAATTCGGTACAAGCGTTTTCACTGAATTCTATTCTAGGGACTTCACATCCCTTTGCTCTTTCTAAATTGTATTAAAAAATTAGATAATCCAATAATTAAATATAATTTACAAATATGGTTTCAATTTCAGAAATTTTTTGGGTTAAATCAATTTACTCTAGCAAGTCGTATTATATCTAAATATTTTTTCTATCCCTCTATTATGGATCAAGCCTATTTTATTTGGAAAACTGAAGGTATTTCATGATTTTGTGATTTATTTTTGGATAATTCTTTCATGTCATTTGAGCAATTCTCTAACAAATATAATATACTAAGATCTCATTTCTTTAGATATTTACAGGTTAGAAACTTTTTAAATACTGTCCTTCCTACTTTCCTGAACTTATACTCTATGGATAGTTTGGAAAAAAAAATAGATTAAATTCCTTCTGAGAAAGGTGCAATAGCATCTATCTACAATGTAATTATAACAATTCATTCAGATGCATCTAACAAAATTAAAAATGATTGGGAAAGGGAACTTAAGCTTACCTTACCTATTGAAAAATGGGAAAAAGTTCTTCAATTAGTTAACTCATCCTCTGTATGTGCTAAATATTCATTGATACAGTTCATAGGGCCCATATGTCTAATGATAAATTAACTCGTTATTATTCTCATATAAGTCCAGTATGTGACAGATGTCATTCTGAAACCGCTTCTTTAACTTGTATGTTTTGGTCATGTTCCACTCTGAAAAAATATTGGGAAGATATCTTTGATCTTATCTCAACTGCTTTGAATATTGTTTTACAATCTCATCCTATTACGGCAATTCCTGGTTTACCAATGATAGAACCACACCATTTAACCTCTACAGCATGTCGGATGATTGCATTTCTCACATTAATGGCTAAAAGATTGAGCTGGCTGAATTGGAAGAAGATTAATCAGCCCACCACATTTCATTGGTTCTGTCAAACTATGTAATGTTTAAACATAAAACAAATCAGAAGTGTTATATACGACCCTTCTGTTAAATTTGATCAGACTTGGAGGCCTTTTATTCAATACTTTCATATGATGTGATTTGACCTCTTTCCAAACCTATTCTTGTGTTAATATATGTAGGGAGGTTCGGAGCTGGTGACACTAATGGTCCTGTTTTAATTTTGATGCTATAAACAGCCCATGTTCTTTTCTTTTCTTAGTTTTTTTTCTGTTAGGTTAGTGATGGTTAGTTTAGTTTATTTGGGGGTATATATATTTTTTCTTTTTTTCTTTTTGAATATGTTAATCCTTTTTTTGTGAACTCTACATTTGTATTTGAACATCTTTGGGAGGTTTATTACCTTTGTACCAACTGAAAATATAATTATATACTCTATCTATTAACAATGTAATCCCAGCATTTGTGTAGCAATACTATATATATCAACTTTATTGGTATTAATAAAAAGATTGAAAAAGAAAAGAGAAAATACAGGGGCTTATATTGATGATGTAGCGGTGTGCTACACGCAGCGCTAAAATTACGACACGGAGTCGGTAACTGCAGTCGAAGGAAGAACTTTATTCGAAATCCTCAGCCTCACTTTTAAGCCTCCCTCAACCTGCCCCCCGTGGTGCAGAGGCTCCAAAGCTCTGTGCTCACAAACCCCTGTAGGCTATCTAATTGTGAGCCGGTTCGGATGTGCCAGGAAATGGGTCGCCACATAACCCCCCCCCCCCCCCAGAACCGGCAATACACCCCCCAATGTCCACAGTTTGGGCCAGAACCTGCTTGGGAGGTCGGCCTCTGCGCCGAGGTGCCGGAAACTCGGCCGGTTGCGCCAGGTCCACATGGGCCGGTTTGAGGCGGTCCACTGTGAAAACCTCCTCTTTCCCCCCAACGTCCAGCACGAACGTGGACCCGTTGTTCCGGAGCACCATATACGGCCCCTCGTATGGCCGCTGCAGTGGTGGCCGATGCCCGCCCCTTCGTACAAACACAAACTTACAGTTCTGTAGGTCTTTGGGTACGCAGGTTGGGTTCCGCCCGTGCTGTGAAGTGGGTATGGGGGCCAGGTTACCGAGCTTCTCGCGTAGTCTGCCCAGGACTGCTGCGGGATCTTCCTCTTGCCCCCGTGGGGCTGGTAGGCAGTTGTGTGGTGCAGCTGAGTCCCCAAAAGGCTGGCCATAGCTGACCACAGGCTGGAGGTGAACTGGGCGCCTCTGTCGGACGTAATGTGGGCCGGTACACCGAAGCGAGATATCCAGGTGGTGATCAGGGCTCGGGCGCAAGATTCGGAGGTGGTGTCGGTGAGCGGGACCGCCTCTGGCCATCTTGTGAACCGGTCCACGATAGTCAGGAGGTGCCACGCTCCGCGCGACACTGGCAGGGGGCCCACGATATCCTCATGAATGTGGTCGAAACGCCGGTGGGCGGGATGGAAATGCTGCGGTGGGGCTTTGGTGTGCCGCTGCACCTTGGCCGTCTGGCAATGCATGCACGTTTTGGCCCATTCACTGACCTGTTTGCGGAGTCCGGGCCAAACGAACCTGCTGGAATCCATCCGGACAGTCGTCCGGATGGAGGGATGCGCCAAGTTATGAATGGAGTCGAAAACACGGCGCCGCCAGGTTGTCGGGACGACGGGACGGGGCTGGCCGGTGGCAACGTCACAGAGTCGGGTCCTCTCACCCGGGCCTACGGGGAGGTCCTGGAGCTGCAAACCGGAGACTGCGGTTCTGTAACTCGGAATCTCCTCATCCGCCTGCTGCGCCTCTGCCAGTGTCTCAAAGTCTACCCCTTGGGAAAGGGCATGAACGGTAGGGCATGAACGTAGCGCATCCGCTACGACATTGTCCTTACCCGAGACGTGCCAGACATCCGTAGTGTATTCAGAGATGTAGGACAGGTGGCGTTGCTGGCGGGACGACCAGGGGTCGGACACTTTCGTAAACGCAAAGGTAAGCGGTTTGTGGTCCGTGAACGCGGTGAAGGGCCGACCTTCTAGGAAGTACCTGAAATGCCGGATTGCCAGGTAGAGCGCCAACAGTTCCCGGTCGAAAGCACTGTACTTGAGCTCGGGTGGCCGCAGGTGTTTGCGGTCGCTGTGTCCAGAAACCCGGCAGTTTCAACGAAACCGCATGAACAGAGGCGGCGTCGGTCATTTCTGGTCCAAAAATCTTTTGGACCGTCGGGGTCACCAATTGTAGCGGTGTGCTACACGCAGCGCTAAAATTACGACACGGAGTCGGTAACTGCAGTCGAAGGAAGAACTTTATTCGAAATCCTCAGCCTCACTTTTAAGCCTCCCTCAACCTGCCCCCCGTGGTGCAGAGGCTCCAAAGCTCTGTGCTCGCAAACCCCCGTAGGCTATCTAATTGTGAGCCGGTTCGGATGTGCCAGGAAATGGGTCGCCACAATGATTTGGTTGCATGGAATGACACATGGGAAGAGCATACCTCGGCGGTGGAGAAACTGTTTGAAAGGCTGTCCATGGCCAATCTTACTGTAAACCTCCTGAAAAGTGAATTTGGCCACACCACTGTCACGTATCTTGACTATGTAGCAGGCCAGGGCCAACTGGCTCCTGTGCAGGACAAGGTTCAGGCTATTGCTGAGGTTACTATTCTGACAGGCAAGAAAGTGTTAAGAAGGTTTTTAGGAATGGTTGGATATTACCTTAAGTTTTTTTTTTCTTTTCACCGGCCCATTAAACCCATAAACATTAAAACTTTAAAAGTTCAGTAAATTAGTCATTATTTTTAACAAGGTTACTCCAATCTATCACAATACATAATATTTCAGCTCTTGTAGTACCTTGGGGAATCTTCTTAAAATTCTCCATGTGGCTATGTGTCTCCCTCCCCCTCAACTCCTGATCATCCAGGCATAGAAAAAAAGATAAAAGAAATAGATTATAAAGAAAAAGATAACAAAATACCCCCCATTCATGTTGTGAATGACAAAAACCACAACATTACCCCACTCCATTGTACGGGTCATGGCAATCGCCATGATTACACACATGAATCCTGTAGCGATCGATCAGAAGTTGCCCCAGCTCCCGCAATAATGAAAAAAAGGTATATGTAAGAGAAGAAAAAATAATACCACTACACCCGATTAATATTCCTCAAATTTTTACCTTTCTCCCCCTCTATCATATAATTAAGAGTACACTATATATTCTTCTGTCCCTAAATATCCATCAATTCCATTCACTTTCTCAGTCTTCATCTTTAATCCATTTCACTTCCTTAAATTCTTAGATGTATCTAGCGAATATTTGGGAGTTCTTGTGCAAACTCCTCCGCTTTCTGATAATCAGTAAAAAATCTTCTATTTTCATCATCCAAAAAAATTATCAGTGTTGCCAGGTGGCGCAGTATAAATTTCTAAACCTTTTCCCATAAGACTTTTTTCACTGGGTTAAATTCCTTCTTTCTCTTCAAAAGGTCATAACTTATGTCAGGATAGAAAAGAACTGTTTTCCCTTCTATCATCAATGGCCCGTTTCTCTTTCTGGCACATTGGGCAGCCGCCTTCAGGATCCTTTCTTTATTTTGATATCTTAAGCATTTTATCAAGGTTGGTTTTGATCATGTTGAGATTTTGGTCAAGGCTCGATGTGCCCTTTCGATTTCAAATAACTGATTTCCCTCTTCCATTTCCAAATTTTCTGGGATCCATTTTTGAAAAAAAATAATTGGATCTTCTCCCTCTGTACCTTCTTTAAGACCAACAATCTTAATACTATTTTCGCTGCTAAAATTTTCAAGCACGTCCAATTTTTCCAACAACCATTTTCTTTCTGATGTCCAGGCAAGGATATTGTCATCCATTTTGTTCACTCTATCAATGGTGTCTCCGTTATTTCTTCCAACTTTTTAACTTGCTTATCCATTTTCTCCTGTTTTTTCACAACTTTAGCAAACATAATCTTCATATTTTTAATATCTGTTTTTATTACTTTTAATGTTTTTAATTCTTTAATTCATGCATTATTTGCACCAAGGTTTTTCTTATGTCTCCAGGAAATCTTCCATTTCCAACCTCTTCCTGCTGTTCTTCTTCATTTCCCTCTTCACCTTCATCTGTGTTGTCCGGAGAAACCGATTCCATCTCGATTCACTTTCACTTTCAATCGTAGCTGGGATTTGTAGTTTAATTTGCTCCTGTTTGCACATGCCCATTTTTTCAAACATGTGCAGTTCCCATTGCTCCTTCTTAGAGACTATTGATGTTGCCGCAGTTTCCTATTCTACACCGCCGGAGGCGAAGTGCACCTCACCAAGAAGAGGCCCACAGGGGAAACGTAAAAACTGTGGTGGGAATTGAACTATGATTGCTGGCGATCTGCTAACCACTACACTACCATGCTGACCCTTCCATGCCGACCCTACCATGCCAAAACTACCATGACAACCGTACTGTGCCAATTCTTCTGTGCCAATCCTACCAGGCTGACCCTACCATGCCAACACAGCCATGCCATACCAGCCTACACATGCTGGAAATCCAGAGCAACACACAAAATGCTCAGCAGGTTGAGCAGCATCTGTGGAAATGAATAAACATTTGAAATCTCAGTACTGGAAAGGAGGGGGAATCCTTCAATAGAACTGGAAAGAAAGGGGGACAAAGCCCGAGTAAGAAGGTGGGGGAAGGAAAGGTTATAGGTGAGAACAGGGAACCAACTTCCCTCTCAAATGACCTGCCGAGTCCCTCCGGCACTGAGGGGGTTTGACAGATTGTTGATGTTCCAGCTTATGAGAGATGGAGTTAGTGCAGTAAAGTTATCACAGAGGTAAAAGGATAGTCGGTGTTCTCAGTGGAGTGACAGAGAAACTGAGATGGGCTGAATGGCCTCTTATCCCTCCTGTCCCTCATATTCTATTTGACTGCTGGAGTTACCAATAGCTTTGGACAGCCCAGTTTAAGACACAAATCAGGCTCCCCTCATTTGACCCCATCCACACTCTCTGCTACCTCAGTAAAACACCATCCACACTGGCCTTTCCCTATTCTCCCCTCGCCCATCGAGAAGAAAATACAAAGGTCTGAAAGCACATACCATAGGCTCAAGGACAGCCCACTGTGACCAAACTCTTGAACAGACCTCTCTTACACTGAAGATGATATCACTTTATAAATTTTATTTTCAGATATGGCACGGTAACATGACCCTCCAGCCCTACAAGCTCACGTGGCCTGTTACACCCATGTGACTAATTAACCTACTGACCCGTAAATCTTCGGAATGTGGGAGGAAACCGGAGCATCCAAGCAAGCACACAAGAATTGTGTATTTAGTGTTTCAGTAACATTGTAAATATATTGTATGATTAAGCATTCTTTGTTATTTAAATAATTCATTATTGGTTATGTGTAAAAGTATGTGAATGGCATACGTCATCACGCCACCTTGTCATGTACACCTCGCTTAAAGTGAAAACCAAAGTTAGACTTGTATTCCTGACTCTCTTGTTTTCCTTTCAATTAGTTTTATGTTTTGGAGCTACAAAACAGACTAATGGGGAGAACTCCTTGCAGACAGCAGCCCAAATGAACCCAGATGACTTGTAGTGTAATAGTGCTATGCTAACCACTACACTACTGCAACTCTCCTGCCACCTCCCCTCCAGTAGCTTTTATACTTTCTGCATTGTTATTGTTTTGCCATGTTCTACCTCAATCACTGTGTAATGAACTGATCTGTGTGAACAGTGTGAAACAGAAGCTTTCACTGTATATTAGTGCATGTGACAATAGTAAACAAATACCAACACTTTCTCCCCCCCAATCTGACATGGGATCAAAATGCATTGAATCACCATCCCCTTGTTAAATTCCATCTGCCATTCCTTTGCCCACTATCCTGAGATAGGTACCCCCGATCGGCATTGGTTGTGCTTGGACTTTCTCTTGTTAGAGATGACTGTCATCTGACAGTTGACTCCTCTTTTGCAATGGAGCCCCCTCTCAGGGTGGAGGAGCAACATCCCATATTCTGTTTAAGTAGCCTCCAAGCTGTTGGCACAGATATTGATTTCTCCTTCAGCTAATTTTCCCTCCCACTTCCCTCTTCTTCTATTCCCCACTGTGGCCTCTTCCCTCTTCTCTTCACCGATATATAATCCTTCCCTTTCTCCTATGGGCCGCTCTCCTCACCTGTAGGATTTCTTCCTCCCCACCTGGATTCATCTATTATTCTACCTTTTGGAGAAGGAAGTCAGAGGATCAGAACGGGAGTGTGGTGGGAGCCATTTTTTCTTCTTCTCCTCGGAGTTAAGAGAGGCGGGACAGCGCAGGTGTGTGACGTCAGGCAGTGAAGCGGGGAAGATTTAAAAAGGACACAGCCTTAAACAGCGGGCAGCAGAGTGAGCTTGGAGCAGAGTGTAGGCTTAAGGGCTGAATGGGCGAGGCAAGGTAGGTTCAGGTTTCAGTTTTTCCTTTTCTTTGAGGAAAGAGGGAAATATGAGCTTGAGGGCAGCTTGTTGTTCCCAGTGTCGGACGTGGGGGGTCCTGGAGTCTCCTAGCATCCCGGACGTCCACATCTGTTCCAAGTGTGTCGAGCTGCAGCTCCTAAGGGACCGTGTTAGGGAACTGGAGCTGCAGCTCGATGACCTTCATCTGGTCAGGAAGAGTGAGGAGTTGAGTTACAGGCAGGTGGTCACACCGGGACAACGGGAGGAAGACAGGTGCGTCATAGTTAGGAGGGGGAAGGGGAAGAGTCAGGTACTAGAGAGTACACCAGTGGCTGTACCCCTTGACAATAAGTGCTCCTGTTCGAGTACTGTTGGGGGCGGGGTGGAAACAGCCTAACTGGGGGAAGCAACAGTGGCCGTGCCTCTGGCACAGAGTCCAGCCCGGTAGCTCAGAAGGGTAGGGAAAGGAAGAGGAAGTCAGTAGTAATAGGGGACTCGATAGTTAGGGGGTCAGATAGGTGATTCTGTGGACACAATCAAGAGACCCGGATGGTAGTTTGGCTCCCTGCTGCCAGGGTCCGGGATGTTTCTGATTATGTCCAACATATCCTGAAGTTGGAGGATGAGGAGCCAGAGGTCGTGGTACAAATAGGTACCAATGACATAGGTAGGAAAAGGGAAGAGTTCCTGAAAGGAGAATAGAGGCAGTTCAGAAGAAGGACCGCAAAGGTAATAATCTCGGGATTACTGCCTGTGCCACACGACAGTGAGAGTAGGAATGAAATGAGATGGAAGATCAATGCATGGCTAAGGGATTGGGGCAGGGGTCAGGGATTCAAGTTTCTGGATCAATGAGACCTCTTTTGGAGCAGGTGTGACCTGTACCAAAGGACAGGTTACACCTGAATCCTAGGGGAACCAATATACTGGTGGGGAGATTTGCTAAGGCTACTTGGAAGACTTTAAACTAGAATGGTTGGGGGGTGGGAATCAATTTGAAGAGACGAGGGGAGAGGAGTTTAGTTCACAAATAGAGAAAGCTAGTAGACCGTGTGTGAGGGAGGATGGGCAGGTGATAGAGAAGGGGAGCGCTCAGACCGAAGTTGAAGGGGAGAAAGAAGAAAAAAAATAATAAAGTTGTTTGCACCATTAGGGATAACAGAGAGGAAGAGGTGAGAGAGTTTCTTAAATGCATCTACTTTCATGCAAGAAGCATTGTAAAAAAGGTGGATGAGCTTAGAGCATGGATTGATACCTGGAAATATGATGCTGTAGCTATAAGTGAAACATGGTTGCAGGAGAGGTGTGTTTGGCAAATAGATATTCCTGGATTTTGTTCCTTCAGGTGTGATAGAATTGGAAGGGCAAGAGGGGAGGTGTTGCATTGCTTGTCCGAGAAAATATTACAGCGGTGCTTTGGCAGGATAGATTAGAGGGCTTGTGTAGGGAGACGATTTGGACAGAATTGAGGAATGGAAAAGGTGTAGTAACACTTATAGGGGTGTACTATAGACCATCTAATGGGGAGCGAGGATTGTAGGAGCAAATTTGTAAGGAGATAGCAAATATTTGTAGTAAGCACAAGGTTGTGATTGTGGGAGATTTTAATTTTCCACACATAGATTAGGAAGCCCATTCTGTAAAAGGGCTGGATGATTTGGAGTTTGTAAAATGTGTGCAGGATAGTTTTTACAGCAATACATAGAGGTACCAAAAAGAGAAGGGGCAGTGTTCGATCTCCTGTTAGGGAACGAGATAGGTCAGGTGATGGAGGTATGTGTTGGGGAGCACTTTGGGTCCAGAGATCACAATGCTATTAGTTTCAATATAATTATGAAGGATAGTACTGGACCCATGGTTGAGATTTTTGATTGCAGAAAGTCTAATTTTGAGGAGATGCGAAAGGATTTAGAAGGAGTGGATTGGGACAATTTGTTTTATGGGAAGGAGGTAGTAGAGAAATAGAAGTCATTTAAAGGTGAAACTTTGAGGGTACAGAATCTTTATGTTCCTGTTAGATTGAAAGGAAAGGTCAAAAGTTTGAGAGAGCTATGGTTTTCAAGGGATATAGGAAGCATGGATTGGAAAAAGAGAGATCTACAATAAATATGGGCAGCATGGAGTAAATGAGGTGTTCAAGGAACATAAAGAATGTAAAAAGAATCCTAAGAAAGAAATTAGAAAAGCTGAAAGAAGATATAAGGTTGCTTTGGCAAGTAAGATGAGAATGAATCTGAAGGGTTTCTACAGTTATATTAAGAACAAAAGGATAGTGAGTGATAAAATTGGTCCCTTAGGGAATCAGAGTGGACAGCTATGTGTGGAGCCAAAAGAGATGGGGGGAGATTTTGAACAATTTCTTTTCATTTGTATTCACTAAGGAGAAGGATATTGAATTGTGCAAGGTAAGGGAAACAAGTAGCATAGTTATGGAAATTATGATGATTAAAGAGGAAGAAGTACTAGAGCTTTTTTAAAGAATATAAAGGTGCATAGTCCTGACAGGATATTTTCTTGGACCTTGAGGCAAGTTAGTGTGAAATTGCAGGGAGTCTGACAGAAATATTTCAAATGTCATTATAAATGGGGATGGTCCTGGAGGATTGGCATATTGCTCATGTGGTTCTATTGTTCAAAAGGGCTTCTAAGAATAAATCTAGCAATTATTGGCCTCTAAGTTTGACGTCAGTGGTGGGTAAGTTAATGGAAAGTATTCTTAGTGATGGTATATATCATTATCTGGGTAGACAGGGTCTGATTAGGAGCAGTCAACATGGATTTGTGCATGGAAGGTCATATTCGACAAATCTTATTGAATTTCCTGAAGAGGTTACTAGAAAGTGGATGAGTGTAAAGCAGTGGATATTGTCTATATGGACTTCAGTAAGGCCTTTGACAAGGTTCCACACGGAAGGTTAGTTAGGATGGTTCAAACATTAGGTATTAATATTGCAGTAGTAAAATGTATTTACCAGTGGCTGGGTGGGAGATGCCAGAGAGTAGTGGTAGATAACTGTTTGTCATGTTGGAGGCTGGTGACTAGTGGGTCCAATGTTGTTTGTAATATACATTAATGATCTGGATGATGGGGTGGTAAATTAGATTAGTAAGTATGCAGATGATACTAAGATAGGTGGAGTTGTGGATAATGAAGTAGGTTTTCAAAGCTTGCATGAGATTTAGGCCAGTTAGAAGAGTGGGCTGAAAGATGGCAGATGGACTTTAATGCTGATAAGTGTGAGGTGCTACATTTTGGTGGGACTAATCAAAATAGGACATACATGGTAAATAGAAGGGCATTGAGGAATGCAGTAGAACAGAGTGATCTAGGAATAATTGTGCATAGTTCCCTAAAGGTAGAATCTCATGTGGATAGGGTGGTGAAGAAAGCTTTTGATATGCTGGCCTTTATAACTCAGAGCATTGAGTATAGGAGTTGGGATGTATTGTTAAAATTGTACAAAGCATTGATGAGGCCAAATTTGGAGTATTATATGCAGCTCTTGTCATTGAATTATAGGAAAGATATCAACAAATTAGAGAGTACAGAGGAGATATTCTAAACTGTTATCTGGGTTTCAACACCTAAGTTACAGAGAAAGGTTGAACAAGGTTAGGTGTTTATTCTTTGGAGCATAGAAGGTTGAGGGGGGACTTGATAGAGGTATTTACAATTATGAGGGGGATAGATAGGGTTGATGTGGATAGGCTTTTTTCCATTGAGAGTAGGGGAGATTCAAATAAGAGGACATGAGTTGAGAGGCAAAAGTTTAGGGGTAACACGAGAGGGAACTTCTTTACTCAGAGAGTGGTAGCTGTGTGGAACAAGCTTCCAGTGGAAGTGGTAGAGGCAGGTTCAATTTTGTCATTAAAAAAAAATTGGATGGATATATGGACAGGAAAGGAATGGAGGGTTATGGGCTGAGTGCATATAGGTGGGAGGAGGTAAGAGTAAGCATTCGGCATGAACTAGAAGGGCTGAGATGGCCCGATTCCGTGCTGTATTTGTTATATGGTTATATAGTAATATCTTCTCCCATCTTCTTACTTCACCCCCGCCCCCACCCACCTGGCTTCACCTATCACCTTCTGGCATGGCCTCCTTCCCCCCCCCCATGTTCTTATTCTGGCATCTTCTCCCCCTTTCTTCTCAGAGCTGAAGAAGGTCCTCAGCTCGAAACATCGACTGTTATTCATTTCCACAGATGCTGCCTGACCTGCTGAGTTCCTCTGGCATTTTGTCTGTGTTGCTCTGGATTCCAGCATCAGCAGAATCTGGTGTCTGACAGTAGCATTGTGAATGCATCACTTGCCACTTCTCTGCCTGTGCACAGACATTGTCGGAAACTTGCATGCAAGTGCTGTTTCACTTCCCAAGGAGCCGGTAACAGAAGGGAACGATGCACACGGTAAGCTTATTCAGAACATGGGATCCAGGGCCTGTACTATTCTATGTTCTAAGTTCTATGTTGACACGTCAGGAGCGGACATGGAATGGACCCAAATGCAGGACGCAGGCACTGAAGTACTAGGTGTAGGACAGGATGGGGATGCCATGGCATGCAAGGGGTAATGCAGGCGGGGCTGGATCTCGGAGTTCGTGGCGGGCAGGAGGATCCCAGAGTTCGTGGCGGGCAGGGGGATCCCAGAGTTCGTGGCGGGCAGGGGGATCCCAGAGTTCGTGGCGGGCAGGGGGATCCCAGAGTTCGTGGCGGGCAGGGGGATCCCAGAGTTCGTGGCGGGCAGGGGGATCCCAGAGTTCGTGGCGGGCAGGGGGATCCCAGAGTTCGTGGCGGGCAGGGGGATCCCAGAGTTCGTGGCGGGCAGGGGGATCCCAGAGTTCGTGGCGGGCAGGGGGATCCCAGAGTTCGTGGCGGGCAGGGGGATCCCAGAGTTCGTGGCGGGCAGGGGGATCCCAGAGTTCGTGGCGGGCAGGGGGATCCCAGAGTTCGTGGCGGGCAGGGGGATCCCAGAGTTCGTGGCGGGCAGGGGGATCCCAGAGTTCGTGGCGGGCAGGGGGATCCCAGAGTTCGTGGCGGGCAGGGGGATCCCAGAGTTCGTGGCGGGCAGGGGGATCCCAGAGTTCGTGGCGGGCAGGGGGATCCCAGAGTTCGTGGCGGGCAGGGGGATCCCAGAGTTCGTGGCGGGCAGGGGGATCCCAGAGTTCGTGGCGGGCAGGGGGATCCCAGAGTTCGTGGCGGGCAGGGGGATCCCAGAGTTCGTGGCGGGCAGGAGGATCCCAGAGTTCGTGGCGGGCAGGAGGATCCCAGAGTTCGTGGCGGGCAGGAGGATCCCAGAGTTCGTGGCGGGCAGGAGGATCCCAGAGTTCGTGGCGGGCAGGAGGATCCCAGAGTTCGTGGCGGGCAGGAGGATCCCAGAGTTCGTGGCGGGCAGGAGGATCCCAGAGTTCGTGGCGGGCAGGAGGATCCCAGAGTTCGTGGCGGGCAGGAGGATCCCAGAGTTCGTGGCGGGCAGGAGGATCCCAGAGTTCGTGGCGGGCAGGAGGATCCCAGAGTTCGTGGCGGGCAGGAGGATCCCAGAGTTCGTGGCGGGCAGGAGGATCCCAGAGTTCGTGGCGGGCAGGAGGATCCCAGAGTTCGTGGCGGGCAGGAGGATCCCAGAGTTCGTGGCGGGCAGGAGGATCCCAGAGTTCAGGCAGGGCAGGAGGATCCCAGAGTTCGTGACAGACAGGAGGATCCCTGGGGCGGGCACATAACTCCTGGGCAGGGATGCCTCCCAGGCAGGAACATGGAGGCCTGGGCAAGACACGGAACCCTGGGCAGGTGCGGGCACAAGCCAAAGGGAGCAATGGGTGGAAAGGGTCGGAGTCCTCAGGACGGGCCGCGTGGATCCCAGGCAGGGCCACCTCCCAGGCAGAAGCACGGAGGCCTAGGGAAGGCGTGGACACCTGGGCAGGTGTTGGGCACAACCCAACCGAACGAGGGGAGGAAAGGGTAGGAGTTCTCAAGGCGGGCTGCATCCTGGGCAAGACTGCCTCCCAGGCAGAGACACGGAGGCCTGGGCAAGGTGTGGACACATGGGGAGGTGCAGGGAACAACCCATCTGAGGTGAGGGGTAGAAAGGGATGGAGTCCCTCTGCTAGGCAACGGCAGACGGCCTGGCTTCCCCGACGGAGGCGAGGGGCAGGAAGGGGCAGAACCACCCATAGGGTAATGGCAATGGCCTGGCTTACCCGGGTGAGGCGAGGGAACAGAAGTGATCTGGGTCCAGGATAAGCAGCAGGACTACAGTGATACACCAGTAAATTGGGAAAGGCAACCGACAACGTGACAGCATGGGCAAGGCGAAAAAGGCGGAACAGCGGGACCAGTGCACGTGAGAGAAGCAGGGGAACAAGACCAACTGGACACAACAGATACAGAGCAGGCCGACAACTTGGGCAGAACAGGATTCCGAGCAGGCTGGCAACCAGAGCAGAACGGGATACAGAGCAAAGCAGGATTCGGAGCCGGCGGACCAGGTGCGGAGCGGGATTCGGAGCCGGCGGACCAGGTGCGGAGCGGGATTCGAGAGCCGGCGGACCAGGTGCGGAGCGGGATTCGAGAGCCGGCGGACCAGGTGCGGAGCGGGATTCGGAGCCGGCGGACCAGGTGCGGAGCGGGATTCGAGAGCCGGCGGACCAGGTGCGGAGCGGGATTCGAGAGCCGGCGGACCAGGTGCGGAGCGGGATTCGAGAGCCGGCGGACCAGGTGCGGAGCGGGATTCGAGAGCCGGCGGACCAGGTGCGGAGCGGGATTCGAGAGCCGGCGGACCAGGTGCGGAGCGGATTAAACCAGCTTCGGAGCAGGATGACCCCCCCCCCCCCCCCCCCCCAACTAGGCTCAGTCCCCGAGCCCCTTATAAACACCTGCCCCCTAATAGGCGACAGGTGTACCTCCTTAAGCCAAGATGATCCAATGGTTCCGTGTGACAGGAGGGCTGGCTGCAAGGCCCGGAGTCCAGAGTCTGCAGACCGGAGCAAGACCCGGAAGGCGGGCTCTGGACCGGACCCTAACATGATACCCTTCAGTCAACATCTCCCTCTGATCTTGCAAAGGAAGATAGGGCTCTGAGGACAGAGGGCTTTCCACTCCCTCCATGCAATTTCTGATCTATACAGCTGTTGGAAGCCAGTGTAATGAGATCTGAAGGATTATACAATATGGACTGTTCCTTTAAAAAGTTAGAGAGAGCAGAAAGCATGTGTGCTCTTTCAGCGAGAGAGAGATCAACAAGAGCCTGTGAGTTACCTAGGAAACAGCAAGGCGGAACTATATGATGGACAGCTGGTGTTCAGCACTTGTGGAATATATACAAGGTCAACTGGCTTTGTAATCAGACACACCAGAGGTACAAGGAAGACACTGACTGTGGCTGAGCTTTCTGTGCCCACAACAAAGGTGGGTTTTGCTCAGAGTGTGGACAAAGGGGTGACCGTGGAAAGCTATCAGTGTGTTTATCCCTCGTCTTGGTTGATAGCTTTACTGTGGGAAACTGGCACTCTCTTTTGTATGGTCACAGTCGGTGACTTTAAAAAGCTTCGGGAGCAGGAGGGTGACATGGAAGTTTCGACGACATCAGCACTGGGAAGACAAATCATATCTCGTTCTCTCTCCAATCTATTCAATTAAATATCCAGAATTGAACTGACTTCATACCTGTACTGACTGTACAGACTGTATCATTTCACCACCTAAGCTTGAAGAAATTTGGGAACTTTATTTACTCACTTACATATGCACTTACTCTGCTAAACTGTTTGCCTTATCTTGTTTTATATTACTTTATCACATAGTTATTAATAAAATAGTGTTTATAACAGAAAACTCGGACACCCGGTGTGTCCATTTCTGCTGGTCCTTTTTAACCTGTTACGTGGTACGTTTCACCAGATTTTCTTTTTATTTAACAATAGAAGTTCTAACAGTTTGTTTATTTCTCACTGAGCTTCTCCTTCACCTTTTGCTGAATTTCTCAATCCTTGGACTTTTATTTGGATCATCAAAAGGTGAATCCTTTGATGCTGAACTTCCTTTAACTGGGTTACGGTGGTGCCAAAGGATCTGTTTCTATCTTGTAGTGCTCAGTGACTCTATGAAGCAATCTTCCAGGTGAGTTTGGAAGACAAATATGCCTTGCACAGTAACATGAAGGTATAGGTCTCACAAGGTTTGGATATGGCCCAAGTGCAGAGTGAAAGACACTGAATCAGATCGATAGTTCACAGACTTTAATGCAAACCGTATTATTGGCACTAGGCCAAACAGGACCATTAACTGAAACTCTCAAACTCTACACTGAGAATGAAAAGAACAATGAAGAATAACGCGAATACTACTAGCCTTCAGAGTCAGTTGACTCGACAGTCCAATTTATGAGGCAAGGTGGAATGCAAGGAGGCATCCAATCATAGCTGTGTCCAAGTCTTGACACACACATTATGACAGAATTAATGGAGTGTGATGGGGTCCAGAAATGACCCTAGTTTGTGACGGGGTTCAGGATTAACCCTATGAACGAGGGAGAGGGAGAGATGTTATGGTTTCTCTACAAGCTTGTTTACCTTTCCACAAAGACACTTGCCTGCTTGTAAAACTCTTACAGAGAGGAGGACGAAGCAGGTTGATGGATAGCAGGTGTCCAACATGTGGAGATAAAAACAAGGTCTGCTGATACAGCCAGACACACGGTTTTAGATACTGAACGAGTTTTTGCGCCCACAGGAAGGCGGGGTTTATGGAGTATCGATTCAGGGAAATGGATCAGTGGCTCCATCACTGAAGAATGGTCACAACTGTTATGGTCATAGTCGGTGACTACAACAGGGCTTCGGAAGACAACGGGAAGATCGACGGCATCAGTCTCTCTCTCTCTCTCCCTCTCTCCCTCCCTCGAAGTGAACTGAACTCGCTTCATCCATCCACCCCAGGTTTGAAAGAGCCTAGTTTTGTTCCTATTTCCACACTCATGTAGATATATATCATTGCTAACCTGTTTGATATGTCTGCATTTATAGCACTGTATTGCATAGTAACTAATAAACGCTATTGGTTAATAGCAATCCCAGACTCCAAAATGTGTTTCCATTTCTGCTGTTTCTTTAACCCGGCACGGGTACGTACCAAAATTGGGGGCTCGTCCGGGATTTGAACAATTGTTTGGGGGCTTGTTCGAATTGATTTGGAGAAAATCCCTTATTTGATTTTGTTGTGTGGAAAAACAGCATAAATGTATGTTGAGGGTTTTCTAGAAAGACCAGACCCTATGCCCTTAAAGACAGCTAAAAAGGAAGTGTTGTGGGAAGTTGTTGATGCATTGAGACTGACAAAGGGCAAGAAGGGTATGACAAAGGCAGAAATTCAACCGAAAATAGCTGAAAATTATGTCTGGGCAAAGGAATTTGATGAGGAGGCGTTAGAGGGCTTTCCTATAGGGAAAGGGGAAGTCCAGGTACATCTGAAACATCTGAAGTTAGAGGAGCTTAAGTAAGAGGCTGATGAAGCAGAAAAGAAGAGAAAAGAAGCAGAAAGACAGAGACAGTTCCAGAGAGAGAGAAATGGCAACATGCAGAGCACGTGGCATACCGTGGGGAGAGGTTTAATGTCAGTTGAGAATTAAATTGGTACCTCCATTTGAGGAAACAGAAATTGATAAGTACTTCCTGCACTTTGAAAAACTGGCCATAAATCAGCACTGGCCATGAGATAAGTGGGCTGTGTTGTTTCAAAGTGTATTAAGGGGAAGGCTCAATGTGCATATTTGGTGTTGTCCACAGCAGACGCAAATGATTATGATGAAGTGAAAGGTGTTATACTTAAGGCTTATGAGTTGGTTCCAGAGGCATATTGACAAAAGTTCAGAGATTTGAGGAAGCAATGGAACCAAACCTTTGTGGAGTTTGCCTATGAGAAACGTGTGTACTTTGATCGTTGGTGCACTTCAGAAGAGATGGGTGAGGATGTTGGCAAATTGAGGGAGTTGGTTTTGATTGAAGAATTTAAAAATTGTGTCACTGACAACATAAGAACATACCTGAATGAGAAAGAGGCTAAGACCCTGTCAGAATCTGCTAAGTTAGCAGACGAGTATGCTTTAACCCACAAGGTAGAGTTTTTCCCGAGCAACAGCTATCAAAAGGGTAACAGCGATAACAGAGATAGCCCACCGACAAAGCCAGAAAGTAAGCTGGGGACTAGCGACAAAGGTAAGGAGGAAGAGAAGCAGTCAGGAGAAAAGTTCCCCAGTTTAACGTGTTTCCATTGTGGGAAGCCCGGTCATGTAGTGTCTAGGTGTTTCACTCAAAAAACAGATAAGGGAAAAGGAAAGGCGACAACCCCAAATGCCTGTATCAAGCTGGTTAAAATACCGCTGAGGAAGGAGGGGTCAGGCTGAGTTCAAGAAGGAAGCAAGAGATTTATTTCCAATGGGTTTGTGTCTAAAGGAGGGGTTAACCCCAGTTCCAATGAGAAACTGGAGAGATACTGGAGCTTTTTAGTCATTAATCTTAAAGAGTGTTTTGGAATTTGGTGTTGAGATGGAGACTGGTGAAGTGAATGTTATCAAAGGTATTGGAAAAGGGACTGAGGCTATACCTTTGCATAAGATAATTCTGAAGTGCAACTTGGTATCCAGACCAGTCACAATAAGGGTGCAATCTGAACTACCAATAGACAATGTTGGGGGGACGTCACGTGATGACATAGGGTCGAGACGTTGGGAATCCAGCTCCCTCGTAAAAAGTAATGAAATAGGGTTTAAATGAAGAAGAAGTTAATAAATATCTACTCGAAACTATTTATAAGAAACTCAGGATTATTTTTTGATATGGCTCCTAAACCGAAACTGAAGAAAGCTACTACTTTGAAGACAACGCAAATCGGCGTGGAAAAAGGCCTTACTGTCTCGGCGAAGCCTCGGACTCCAGTTGGATCTCCTCCCGGTGAAGTGCATGGCACTTCTGATGATGCGGTACAGGAAATTACAGCAATGTCGGCGGTCTCTGAGAAGAAACGGCAAGAACAATGCACGCGCGAAGAAACAAATATGCATGAACAGATATTAACAAAACTACAAATCCCAACTATGGCTGGAAGTGAATCGGAAGTGGAATCAGACTCTTTGGGAAATACAGTGGATGAAGAAGATGAAAAGAAGAAAGAGATTAAAGGAGACATAAGAGATATCCTGATATATATGATGAATGAATTAAAAGCTATAAGAACAGATATAAGAAGATGCAGAATACACTTGATAATGTGGTGGAAAATCAAAAGAAGATGGATAATAAAGTTAAAGAGATGGAAGTAAAAATGGAAAAAAACAGTGAAAGAATAGATCAGATAGAAGACAATAATCTTGCCTGGACATTAGAAAGAAAATGGATGTTGGAAAAAATAGATGCGCTTGAAAACTCTAGTAGACAAAATAATATTATAATTGTTGGTCTTATGGAAGGTACAGAGGGAGAAAATCCAATAAAATTCTTTCAAGAACGGATTCCGAAAATATTGGAAATGAAAGAAGGAAGCCAAGTAATTGAAATTGAAAAAGCACACGGAGCTTTAAGACCAAGACCACAACAAGATCAAAATCCAAGATCAATTTTGATAAAATGCTTAAGGTATCAAGATAAAGAAATAATCTTGAAGGCAGCTACTCAAGGTGCTAAAAAGAGAAATGGGCCATTGATAATAGAAGGGAAAAGAGTTTTTTTTTATCCAGACATAAGTTATGATCTTCTGAAGAGGCGAAAGGAATTTAATCCAGTGAAAAAATCTTTATGGGAAAAGGGCTATAAATTTTTATTGAGCTACCAGCAAAATTGATAATTTTCCTGGATAACGAAGAAAGAAGAGTTTTTGTTGATTACCGGAAAGTGGAGAAATTTGTACAAGAATTACCTGATGTCCACGAAGAGGAGTAAAGAATTATAGAAATGAAGTGGACTAATGATGAAGACTGAAATAAGGTTGGACTTGATGGACATTTATAAGGAAAACAAAAATAGTTGAGGAGTATTAATTGGGAATAGAGACATTAATTATTTTCTTTTTTTTTCTTCACTAATGTACTTACTTTCTGTTTTTTTTTGGCGGGGGAGCTGGAGGAGCTCCTGATCGATGACTGTGAGTTTCACATGTACAATCATGGCGATTACCATGACCCGTAAAATGGGGGGGGGGTGATGTTGTGTTCTTTTTATTCGCAACATTAATGTGGGGTATTTTGTTGTTTTTTTTCTTATATATTAGTTACCTTTTACTTCTTCTTTGCCTGGATGGTTGGGGACAAACTCATAACAACATGGAGAATTTCAAAGAGTCCCCAAGGTATTATGAATGATTAATTTACTTAATTTTTTAAGTTCTAATGTTAATGGACTTAATGGACCTGTGAAAAGAAAATGTGTTTTGAAACAGAACATAAGAAATTAAAGAGAGATTGGTTTGGAAATGTCATTTAATTCAAAATCGAGAGGAGTTGCAATTTTGGTTAATAAAACTTTACCAATTAAAATACAAAATGTAGGAATTGATTCTGTGGGGAGATATGTGATTATACATTGTCAATTGTTTTCAGAATTATGGATTTTTATGAATATTTATGCACCAAATGAAAATGATGCAAAATTCATACAAGAAATTTTTTTGAACTTGGCTGATGCACATGATAAAATATTAGTAGGTGGAGATTTTAATTTTTGTTTAGATCCAGTTTTGGATAGGTCAAATAAACTTGCTACAAAATCAAAAGTAATAAAACTAACTTTAGCATTAATGAAAGATTTTAACCTGATTGATATATGGAGAAAAATTAATCCAAGGAGAAAGAGATTATTCATTTTATTCATATAGACATATAACTTACTCAAGGATTGATTTTTTTTTATTATCAAAAAATATTCAGGATAGAGTGAAAAGTGTGGAATATAAAGCAAGAATACTGTCAGATCATTCCCTCTTGATAATGACAATGATAATGATGGATAAGGAGGAATCGATCTATAGATGGAGATTTAATTCAATTTCAATAAAACGTCAAAATTTTTGTGATTATATGAAAAAACAGATTCAACTTTTTTTGGATACAAATTTACATTCAGTTGAAGATAAAATTGTATTAGGGGAAGCAATGAAAGCATATTTAAGGTGTCAGATTATAAGTTCTACATCTAAAATTTAGAAGGAATACATGGCAGAAATAGATCAATTGGAAAAAGATATCATAAAGTTAGAAAAGGAATCTCAAAGATATATGACAGAAGAAAAACGAAGACAACTTGTTAATAAAAAATTACAACATAATACACTCCAGACATATCGTACAGAAAAAGTAATTATGAGAACTAAACAGAAATATTATGAATTAGGTGAAAGATCTAATAAGATTCTTGCTATATATATAGGTGATTGTTTTGAAGGAGGTATATTGATGTTGTTTGATCACTTAAAAATAAATATAACATATCAAACAAATCTCGTTTTTGTTATTTTCTATTAAAGGCTTATTTACAAGAAAAGCTGGGTCAAACAATGTTGATGCCAAAACCTAGTGAAATAGAAATATTAATTCAAAAAGGAAAAATTAAAAAAATTAACTTTTGTATGTACAATTTGATTCAAAAACAGTCAATTGAATCTGGAATTCATAAATCAAGACAAAAATGGGAATCTGATTTGAATGTTAAAATTGATGGAAAAAGTTGGTCAAGATTATGTTCTGATAGTATGATAAATAAATCTTTGACTTAGATTAATACAATATAATTTTTTACATCAATTATATATAACACCACAGAAAATAAATAGATTAAATTCAAATATGTCTGACCAATGTTTTCGATGTAATCAAGAAACTGGTACTTTTTTACATTCTACTTGGTCTTGTTTTAAAATTCAATCATTTTGGATAAATCTAAGACTTTTATTGGAACAAGTTACTGGAGTACAACTCCCACATAGTCCAATATTATTTTTATTAGGAGATATTGAAGGGACAATACGGAAATTTAAATTGAATAAGTATCAGAAAAAATTTATAAAAATTGCATTGGCAGTAGCTAAAAAAGTTATCGCAGTTACTTGGAAATCTGATCTGTATTTAACTATGGATCGTTGGAATAATGAAATATATAGTCGTATTCCACTTGAAAAAATTACATATAATCTAAGAAATGAATATGATATATTTTTGAAAATTTGGCTCCCATACCTACAAAAGATGGGGTTAAATATATAGGTCCTTTGAAGTTGAAATTATAAATTAATTGGGGAAAGTAAAAATAAATATTAAAATTATTTTGAACTCCATGGAGCATGTGGGGATCCTCCGATATCCAGGCAATCTTTTTCTTCTTTTTTTCTTTAGATAAGGGTTAAGGGGGGGGGGAGGGTTAAAGGGAGGGGGGAGGATTAATATTATTTTTCTTTTTCTTACTAATTTTTCATTACATTTATTCTTTGTAATTTTCTAAAAAATTAATAAATAAATGTAACACTTGCCCAACAGGCTGGTATATGTCTAGGGGAAAAGGAGATCCAGCCACACACCAACCCCACCTCCCGTACACGCAGGTGCTGTGAAAATCAAGTTTATGCCTTGCGCCGGCCCACAGTATCAAACCCATAACAAATACCGTTATGAAATACACTTTAAAGTGTTTACTAAAATTAAAAGAGTACTAGGCAATACAATATATATGCAAGGGAAAAAAACAAAAAGGCGCCAACTTATCAAAGTTCAGTCAGTTTAGTGCACATCGTTGGAGCTCAAACATCGAACTATTCGACCCCTCGTCGCTTGCCTCCGACCTCCACGTCTTCGCACCGAGGACCACCCCCGGTGGTCTTCCGAGCAGTGCAGCGCACGTCCACCTTCCTCGGCGTCTTCCTCCCGACTCTCCACCAAAAGCCTGCGAAAACCCCCTCCCCCAAGTTCCCAGCCTCACAAGACTAAGTAACATTCCCCATTGGTTAACAAATGAATACAATTATCATATCAGCAAGTATAAAGCAAAACAACTGCGAGCGAAACACTTTTCAGACAAAGAAACATTCCTACTCTTAACAAAAAAAAAACATTTTGAGTAATATACACAGGACATTGTACATTCTCTCCCCACCAGCAAATGTCATGCCCTCATGGCATTACCAGAGTTCCCCAACGCTTCTTGCAACACACAAAACTCAACCCAGGTGCAGAAAACAGTGACATAACTACCCAGAGCAGTAGACAATAGACAATAGGTGCAGAAGTAGACCATTCGGCCGCTCGAGTCTGCACTGCCATTCTGAGATCATGGCCGATCATTCACTATCAATACCCAGTCCATGCCTTGTCCCCATATCCCTTGATTCCCCTTTCCATCAGATATCTATCTAGCTCCTTCTTGAAAGCATCAAGAGAATTGGCCTCCTCTGCCTTCTGAGGCAGTGCATTCCACACCTCCACAACTCTCTGGGAGAAGAAGCTCTTCCTCAACTCTGTTTTAAATAACTGACCTCTTATTCTCAATCCATGTCCTCTGGTACTGAACTCTCCCAACATCTGGAACATATTTCCTGCCTCAATCCTATCAAATACTTTAATTATCTTAAACGTTTCAATCAGATCCCCTCTCAATCTCCTCAATTCCAGCATTTACAAGCCCAATCTCTTCAATTTCACTGCGTAAGACAGCCCTGCCATCCCAGGAATCAACCTAGTGAATCTACGCTGCACTTCCTCAATTGCCAGAATGTCCTTCCTTAAACCTGGAGACCTAAACTGTACACAATATTCCAGGTGTGGTCTCACCAGGACCCTGTACAAATGCAAAAGGACATCCTTGCTCTTGTACTCAATTCCCCTTGTAACAAAGGCCAACATTCCATTTGCCCTCTTCACTGCCTGTTGCACTTGCTCATTCACCTTCATTGACTGGTGAACTAGGACTCCGAGGTCTCTTTGCATTTCTCCCTTACCTAACTCTACACCGTTCAGACAATACTCTGCCCTCTTGTTCCTGCTTCCAATGTGGATAACTTCACATTTAATGATATCTGCCAAGTATCTGCCCACTCACCCAGCCTATCCAAGTCTCCCTGTATTCTCCTAATGTCCTCTTCGCATGTCACACTGCCACCCAGTTTAGTATCGTCAGCAAACTTGCTGATATAGTTTTCAATGCCCTCATCTAAATCGTTGACATAAATCGTAAAGAACTGTGGTCCCAATACAGAGCCCTGTGGTACCCCACTAGTCACCCCCAGCCTGTCCGAGAAACACCCATTCACTGCTACCCTTTGCTTTCTATCTGCCAACCAGTTTTCTATCCATGTTGAAACCCTGCCCCCAATGCCATGAGCTCTGATTTTACTCACCAATCTCCTATGTGGCACCTTATCGAATGCCTTCTGAAAATCTAGGTACACAACATCCACTGGCTTACCCTCATCTAACATCCTTGTTACACCCTCAAAAAACTCCAACAGATTAGTCAAGCATGATTTGCCCTTGGTAAATCCATGCTGCTTCGGCCTAATCCTATTTCTGCCATTTAGATGTGCCACTATTTCGTCCTTAATAATGGACTCAAGCATCTTCCCCACGACTGACGTTAGGCTAAAAAGGCGATAGTTCTCCGTTTTCTCCTTCCCTCCCTTCTTGAAAAGTGGGATAACATTAGCCACTCTCCAATCTTCAGGAACTGATCCTGAATCTAAGGAACATTGGAAAATGATTACCAATGCATCCGCAATTTCCTGAGCCACCTCTTTTAGAACCCTCGGATGCAGACCATCTGGACCCGGGGATTTATTAGCCTTCAGTCCTACCAGTCTACTCATCACAGTTTCTTTCCTAATGTCAATCTGTCTCAATTCCTCTGATATCTTATGACCCTGGCCCATCCATACATCTGGGAGATTGCTTGTGTCCTCCCTGGTGAAGACAGATCTAAAGTACGCATTAAATTCTGTTGCCATTTCCCTGTTTCCCATAACAATTTCTCCCAATTCATTCTTCAAGGGGACAACATTGTTCTTAACTATCTTCTTTCTCTTCACATAGCTAAAAAGGCTTTTGCTATCCCCTTTTATATTCCTGGCTAGTCTGAGCTCATACCTGATTTTTTCTCTCCGTACTGCTTTTTTAGTTAAGATCTGCTGTTCCTTAAAACCTTCCCAATCATCTGTATTCCCACTCATCTTAGCCCTGTCATACTTCTTTTTCTTTAATGCTATACAATCTCTGACTTCCTTTGTCAACCACTGTGGCCCCTTCCCCCTCTTTGAATCCTTCCTTCTCATTGGAATGAACTGCTTTTGCATCTTTTGTATTATGCCCAAGAATATCTGCCACTGCTGATCCACTATCTTTCCTGCCAGGGCATCCGCCCATTTAACTTTGGCCAGCTCTTCCCTCATGGCTCCGTAGTCTCCTTTATTTAATTGCAACACTGACACCTCTGATCTGCCCTTATCCCTCTCAAATTGTAGATAAAAACTTATCATGTTATGATCACTACTGCCTAATGGCTCCTTTACTTCAAGATCACTTATCAATTCCTGTTCATTACACATCACCAACTCCAAAATAGCCTCGTTCCTGATTAGCTCAAGCACAAGCTGTTCCAAAAATACATCCCTGAGACACTCCACAAACTCCCTATCCTGGGGTCCAGCACCTACCTGATTCTCCCAGTTCACCTGCATGTTGAAATCTCCCATAACGACTGCATTACCTTTAGCACATGCCAATGTTAACTCCCTAATCAACGTGTACCCAATATCCACGCTACTGTTTGGGGGTCTGTACACAACACCCATTAGGGTCTTTTTACCCTTAATGTTCCTCAGCTCAATCCACACAGACTCTACTTCCCCTGTTCCCAAGTCACCTCTTGCTAAGGACTGAATCTCATTCCTCACCAACAGGGCCACCCCACCCCCTCTTCCCATATTTCTGTCTCTACGATAGCACATATACCCTGGTACACTCAATTCCCAGGCCTGATCCCCTTGCAGCCATGTCTCCGTTATCCCAACAATATCGTAGTTCCCCATTTTCATCTGAGCTTCAAGCTCATCTGTCTTATTTCTGACACTACACGCATTCAAGTATAGAATTCTTAGCTCATTCCTCCTCTCTTTGCTTAAAACACTGTCTACTGTTCCTAAACCAGCTCCTTGAACTTCCATCGGGCTAATTGCACCCTGAATTTTGATGACCTTCTCAAGATCACCCAAACATTTAACCCCATGCTCCTTCTGACCAACCCTCTGGATCTGGATCCCTGCACCCTGCACATCTAGTTTAAACCCCCCCCCCCCCCCGAGCAGCACTGCCAAACACTCCTGCAAGAATGTTAGTATCCCTCCGGTTCAGATGTAGACCGTCCCTTCGAAATATATCCCAATGTCCCTGGAACAAAGACCAATTATCCAAAAACCTGAACCCTTCCTTCCTGCACCATGCTCTCAGCACCGTATTAATGTGCATAATCATTCTATTCTTCGCCTCACTCGCACGTGGCACAGGTAGCAATCCCGAGATTGTCACCCTGGAGGTCCTGCCTTTCAGCTTCACTCCTAACTCCCTGAACTCTCTAAGCAGGACCCCCTCACTCACCTTACCTACATCATTGGCCCCTACATGGACCACTACATCTGGGTTCATGCCCTCGTTCTCAAGAATAGCCTGCACCCGATCTGAGATGTCCCGGACCCTGGCACCAGGGAGGCAACATACCATCCGAGACTCCCGATCTGCCCCACAAAATCTCCTATCTGCCCCCCAACTATAGAATCCCCTAAAACTAACGCTCTCTTCTCTTCCCTCCTCCCCTTTCTAGTTGAGGATTCAACCTCTGTACCAGAGGCAGGAACACTACAACTCATTTCTGGTAGGTCATCCCCATCAACAGTATCCAGTACGGTATACTTATTGTTAATGGGAATGGCCGCAGGGGTGCTCTGCTCTCTCTGCCTGGTCCCCCTGCCTCTCTGGACCGTCACCCATCTGCCTACTTCTTGGTTTTTTGGTGTGACTACCTCCTGATAACTCCTATCTATCTCTGCCTCTGCCTCCCGAATGATCCGTAGTTCATCCAGCTCCCGCTCCAACTCCCTAACTCGGGCTGATAGGAGCTGCAGCTGGACGCACCTCTTGCAGGTGTGGTCATCAGGGACAATTGTGTTGACCCTGACTTCCCACATACTGCATACGGAGCACACCACTGCTCTGACTGTCTTCCCCATACCTGAACTGGATTAATAGAATAAGTCTAAAAAGCACCTAGCGACCTTACCTTCTTCCCCTCAGCGAGCATTCACACAGGCTTACTGAAGTCCCCTTACGCCGAAGCCCACTTAGCCAAAGCCCAGGACTCTGCTTCCACGGACTCCGCTGCCCGCTCTGAAAAGAAGTCCTGCCTTTTAAAGTGCGCGCTCGACGCTGACGTCACTCGCGCCTGCGCAGTTCCCCTCCTCCACAGGTATTGACCAGGTCGGCTTAAATCCCACCTGCACGGTCGAATTCTTTGAGCTCCCAGCTGAATCACAAGCTGTAACTTGCTCCCGAGTAGAAATCACACTTGGTTCTCCTGGCACCACATATGTCAACCGCTCCGGGGGGGAGGGGCGCCTAATCCTCTGAGATCTCCGTACCCCTTCTGCAACACTGGGCACCCCCTTCACCTGCAAACCCACTGTCTCGGACTCCCCAGGTCTACCTGACAGACCCTCACCCCCTTCTTCACGGGGGTCCTCCCTCACCTGAGATCTCTCCGGCTCACGCTCGGGTTCCACCCTCTCTCCCCCCAATGTTGGCTGCCTCTCCATCTGACCCTCAAGACCTTCCCTCCTCTCGCCCAACTCAGTATGGGAAGGGCCAGGAGCCTCCTCTTCTGGTACTGGAGCGACAGCGAATGGGTACAGAGGCCACTCATCTGTGTCGTCCTCTTTCGAATTGGTAGCCATTCCCGGGTGAGGGACCCGTCCCCGCTCTTCAGCAGCGGCTCTTCCCTTTCTCCGCGCCCTCGCAGAGTCCTTGTACTAGGCGCAACCTCCCACTCGGGCTCCTTATCCACCTGTACCACTTGACCCAGGGGCAGCAGGTGATTCCGATGGAGTACCTTGATAGGTCCTTTCCCATCCTCAGGTTTCACCCGGTAAACTGGCAGGTCCGGCATCTAGCTCTCTATTACATAGGGGCTGGCCGCCCATCGATTGGCCAGCTTGTGCTTACCAGGGAGTCCCAAAATCCGTAAAAGGACCCGCTCGCCCGGCAATAATCGGACAAACTTCGCCTTTCGATCATACCGCATCTTATTCCTCTGATTTTGTTTGGTAGCCGCGCCTCGGCCAACTCGTACGCCCGCTGTAACTCCCTCTTCATGTCGGACACATAGTTTAGATAGGCCTTCCCGGGTAATTCACCCTCTTCACCCCCAAAACATGTCAATTGGCAACCTCGCTTCCCGCCCGAACATCAGATAATAGGGCGAGGACCCTGTAGCATCATTGTGAGTACAATTATAACAGTGAACCAATTGTCCAATATGACGACTCCATCTACTTTTTTGCCCAATCTCCAGCGTCCCGAGCATATCCAACAGGGTCCTGTTGAACCTCTCTGGCTGAGGATCACCCTGGGGGTGATAAGGGGTAGTCCTGGATTTTTCAACCCCAAGCATAGTCAGTAATTCATGGATAAGGCGGCTCTCAAAGTCCCGCCCCTGATCACTATGGATTCGCCTGGGAAGGCCGTAATGAACAAAATACTTCTGCCATAACACCTTCGCCACTGTCGTCGCCTTCTGATCCTTGGTGGGAAATGCCTGAGCAAAGCGAGTGTAATGATCGGTGATGACTAAGACATTCGCGGTTTTGTTGGTGTCAGGCTCAATCGACAGGAAATCCATACATACCAAGTCCAGAGGTCCCGCACTCTGCAAGTGCGACAGTGGAGCCGCCGACGCTGGCAGGGTCTTCCTCCGGATGCAACGACTGCATCCCCTACAGTATTCTTCGACTTCCCCACTCATCCGGGGCCAGTAGAACCGGTCTTTGAGTAATCCATAGGTCTTTTCCACCCTCAAGTGTCCAGAATCATTATGTAAGGCCTGGAGTACAGCGTGTCGATACTCCTCCGGCAGGACCAGTTGCCAACAGCGGGGTTGGTCCGGAGGCGCCGTTACCCGGTACAAGATCTGGTTCTTTAACTTTAACCGAGACCACTCCTTCAATAACAGAGGCACGAATGGGTGTTTCGCCTTCTCAGCCAACGCCACATTCCCCTTCTCGACCGCTCTCCATACTGTGCCAATACCCGGGTCATTTTGCTGAGCAGCTGCCACTTCCCCCGGACTCAGTTCCGGCAACTGTTTAGTCCGCAGTGCGGTCAGGTCACAGTAAGCTAGGGGAATGGCGTCGTCAAAAAACCCCAAATGGTCCACAGCTCTTTCCATCCTCCCTCTTCTCTCGGCCTTCACGGTGATAGCAAACTGACACATCGCCTTCACTCCAGGGGCAGGGACACTCTCCCACTCCTCCTCCTTCTCCTGTTCCCCCGGCTCCCGACGTGACAAAGCATCCGCATCGACATTCTTGCTTCCAGGGCGGTACCTCAGGCTGAAATCATATACAGACAAGGCCGCCAGCCACCGATGTCCTGTGGCATCCAGCTTCGCCGAAGTCAAAATATAAGTGAAGGGATTGTTATCCGTTCTCCCCTCAAACTTGGCTCCGTACAGGTAATCGCCCAGCTTGTCCACCACCGCCCACTTCAGCGCCAGGAACTAACTTGTGAGTGGGATAGTTTCTCTCAGATGGCGACATGCTTCGGCTGACAAAGGCTACCGGCCTCAATGCTTTGCCATGCTCCTGGTACAGAACAGCCCCTAGACCCTCTCGGCTAACATCCGTGTGCAGCACATATGGCTTCTGGGGATCGGCAAAAGCCAATACCGGGGCCTGGGTCAGTGCCCCTTTTAAAGATCGGAACGCCTCTTCACATTGATCATCCCATCTTGAGCCAAAAGGTTCCGGTGGGTTCCAGTACCCTCCAGTATCCTCCCTCTGGTCCCCCTTCCTTTTCTTTCCCACCGGGGGATAGCCAAACAACAGCTGAGTCAACAGAATAGGCTGTTTCCATTGAGAGTAGGGGAGATTCAAACGAGAGGACATGATTTGAGAGCTAGGAGGCAGAAGTTTAAGGGAAACACGAGGGGGTATTTCTTTACTCAGAGAGTGATAGCTGTGTGGAATGAGCTTCCTGTAGAAGTAGTAGAGGCCAGTTCAGTTGTGTCATTTAAGGTAAAATTGGATAGGTATATGGACAGGAAAGGAGTGGAGGGTTATGGGCTGAGTGCGGGTAGGTGGGACGAGGTGAGATTAAGAGTTCGGCACGGACTAGGAGGGCCGAGTTGGCCTGTTTCCGTGCTGTGATTGTTATATGGTTATATGATCTACAGAAAGTCTTCCCCCCCCCCCCCTTTTCTCCTTACAAGCTCCCAGGAGCCGTCGCACAACGGGGGAGTTAGTCCCCACCAGGAGGGCAGCACCACCGGTTTCCACCGGGTCAGGACACACCAACACCAACGTCTCAAAAGCTTCAGATATTCCCACATCGCCCTCCGAGAAATCCAATCTCACCGATAGGTACCCATCATACGGATAGTCACCCTCGCTCACACCCCGAATCAGCAGGGCGTCAAATGTGGTTACGGGCAAATGCTTTAGATATTGATTGTAGAAAGACCGGTACAATAAGGTCACTTGTGATCCCGTATCAAGAATGGCTTTTGCGTAAACTCCCTCTATCTGTAGACCCACACTGGCACGGGGTCCTACCAGCCCATCCGGAATAGAGGCGTGGGCACCCGGTGGTCTTCCGGCTGATCTCTGGGAACGTGTTCCTCCAAAGGCTCCAGTCCGTTCCCTCACTGAGCCTCTCCTAAGTTTCCCGACACCTCTCCCTTCTTAGCCGCAGGAGGGCTTGTCCTCCGCGGGACTCCTTGTCTCTCACAATCCCACCTAAAGTGTCCCTCCTCTCCACAGCTATAGCACACCCTCGTCCGCCCACAGTCCCGCCTGAAATGCCCCTCTTTCCCACAGTTAAAGCACACGCGGCCTGCCGCCCCTCCTCTCCCAGGACAGCTCCCGCTCCCAACCCACTGTACTGGTCGCCCCCGGGAGTGGGTACCTCCCCTGTCCCTCCCCTCCAGAGGGGGTTTCCTACTCCCCGGGGGGTTGTCAGTCATCCACCCAGCCACCACTTCCTGTATCGCTGAGGATCGCTCCCGTAGGCCCGCGCCCCTTTTCCGCCCCAACGCTCTCTCTTCCTCCCGCACTTCTCTAATCAGTTGCCCGAACGATGGAGGGGGGCCTTTCCTATAAACCTGCCGGATAGTCCACGCCACCTTGTCCTCCTCCAGAGAGCCACTGAATATCTGACTCATCCTCACACTAGCCACGTCAGGCGCCTTCACTACCCCCCCCCCCCCCCCGCCCCAGCGCCGCAACCCCGTAAGCATCCCTTCCATCCTAAATATGTACTCGCAGAGCTTTTCCCCTCTCCGTTGTTCCAGGCGTTGGAACTCTGCTAAAAGCAGCCAGGGTTCCCCTGACAACCCAAACGCCCCCTCCAAAACTTCCATGCATTCCACCACTGAGGCCCCAGGCTTCTCAGCTTTCAACTCCCGGACTGTTTTGGCTGCTAAACCCCTCAAACTTCCCACCAATCACTGCCTCTTCTCCTCCTCCGAGCCTGGCCACTCCTCTAACATCAAAGACGTATGTTCGATCCAGGACTCACAGTCCACCTCCCCGTCCGGAGTAGGCTTGACTCTGGAGAACAACCCCAGCTTCAGCCGTGGCCTCTCGGCCACTCCCACCAGGGAGTTAAGTGCGGCTGCCAGCTCCGAGGCTTCCACCCTACCTGGGGAGCGGGGCCTAGTCAGGACTCCCTCCTCCAACCTCCCTTTACTAGTGCCAGGCACCTCTCTGGGGTCCACCTCTAGCTCTAGCTCCTCAGCCTCATCCTCGGAGAGGGGGTGGAGCCCCCACGGCCCCGCCTCCCCCGGAACACTGACTGTTGCCGGCAGTTCCGACGTCCTGACGTCAGCACTCATACGAACCAACACCCAGCTAGACTCCACTTCTTTACCACACCATCTAGCTACCAATTCCACCTGCCAAATACCCTTCACCGAACTTAAGCCCCGCACTAACGCTTCTCCCGAAACTCGAAAATCCACTCTGCTCACTGCACAGGCATACTGCACCGGTACACCTTCAAATTCGCACCAGCTAACAATCTTATCTCTGTCCATCTCCGCTCTGTTGCCTGCGCAATTCCACAGACCCTGGAAATCCAATCCCGGACGAACCCCCACAAATGTAACACTTGCCCAACAGGCTGGTATATGTCTAGGGGAAAAGGAGATCCAGCCACACACCAACCCCACCTCCCGTACACGCAGGTGCTGTGAGAATCAAGTTTATGCCTCGCGCCCGCCCACACTATCAAACCCACAACAAATACCGTTATGAAATACACTTTAAAGAGTTTACTAAAATTAAAAGAGTATTAGGCAATACAATATATATGCAAGGGAAAAATACAAAAAGGCGCCAACTTATCAAAGTTCAGTCAGTTTAGTGCACATCGTTCGAGCTCAAACATCGAACCATTCGGTCCCTCATCGCTTGCCTCCCACCTCCACGTCTTCGCACCTAGGACTACCCCCGATGGTCTTCTGAGCAGTGCAGCACACGTCCACCTTCCTCGGCATCTTCTTCCCGACTCTCCACCAAAAGCCTGCAAAAACCCCCTCCCCCAATTTCCTAGCCTGACAAGACAAAATAACATTCCCCATTGGTTAACAAATGAATACAATTCCCATATCAGCAAGTATAAAGCAAAACAACTGCGAAAGAAACACTTATCAGACAAAGAAGCATTCCTACTCTTAACAAACCAAACAAAAACCCATTTTGAGTAACATACACAGGACATTGTACATAAATAAATATTTTTAAAAAAGACAATGTGATGTCTTACTGGGTAATGACCTTGCAGGTGGAGATGTGTATCCAGCGGTTCAGCTAACAAGCAAGCCTGCTGCTGCTGAGGACCCGCCCATAGATTCTGAAGTTTATCCTGCCTGCGCAGTAACTAGAAGCACGTCGAAAAAGGCTGCTGATACAAATGTTGATTTGTCCGAGACTTTCCTACCATCCCTGTATCAACAGGACTTAGAGGATAGTGTGGCTAAGTAGAGTCAGGGGGATGAGACAGATTTGTCTTTATCGAGGAAAGAATTTACGGAGGAACAGAATAAAGATTCGGAAATTGTGGCTTTGAAAGAGACAGCTCTCTCTGAGGAGGAAATTCAGAATGAGTCAGTGGGATATTACCTTAAAGATGGGGTGTTGATGAGGAAGTGGAGACCTGCTACGGTGCCTGCAAATGAGGATTGGGTGATTGTGCATCAGGTAATGGTTCCAAAGGTTCCCAGACCTTTGGTATGTGGTAGGCCAGGGTCAACTGTCTCCTGTACAAGCCAAAGTACAAGCTATTGCTGAGGTTCCCATTCCGACTGGCAAGAAAGCTTTGAGAAGGTTTTTAGGAATGGTGGGGTATTACCGAAAGTTTTGTGAAAACGTTGTAGATATCGTTCTCTCCCTAATAAAACTCCTGGGGAAGAGCAAGAGAGTTGTATGGACTGACCTTTGCGTGGAGGTGTTTGAATGACTAAAAACTATATTGTGTTATCATCCCGTGCTCAAAGCACCTGATTTTTCAAAACCATTCTCTGTCGCAACAGATGCTAGCAACAAGGCTGCTGGGGCAGTATTGTTACAAAAAGATGTGGATGACATTGAACACCCAGTGGCCTATTTCTCCAAGAAACTTAATGTGCACCAGAAAAATTATTCCACTGTTGAAAAGGAGTTAGTATCAATTATTCTGACTTTACGACATTTCGAAGTCTATATTTGTCCCGCCCAGGTAGTTTACAATGATCATAATCCGTTGGTATTTCTGACTAATTTGAAGAATAAGAACAGAAGGCTATTGAACTGGTGTCTGATGTTCCAAAAATATGACCTAAAAATAAGACATGTAAAAGGTACCGACAATGTTTTAGCTGATTGTTTATCTAGATGTTAAATTTGAAATTGCACACTTCTTACTCTGTTATCCGTTGATTATATATGTGTGGTTTTCAAACCCTGTAATGTACATTTAAACAAAAAAAAATTCCTTCGTCAAAATTTTCTTAAAAGGAAGCAGGTGTAGCGGGGTGCAAAAATGACCCGAGTTTGTGACAGGGTCCAAGATTGACAGAGAGAGAGAGAGGGGGGGGGGAGGGAGGAGGAGAGAGAGAGAGAGAGAGAGAGAGAGAGAGAGAGAGAGAGAGAGAGAGAGAGAGAGAGAGAGAGAGAGAGAGAGAGAGAGAGAGAAATCATGTTTATCATCACTTAAATTACATGAAATTTGTTATTGTTTTGGCAATTGGTACAGAGAGGGAAGGGGAGGGGACCGTCAGAGGTATAGAGAGGAAGGGAGAGGGATCTTCAGAGGGTGTAGGGAGGGGGGGGGGGGGGGAAGGGACTGCTTTTGCAAAGAGCTGGCATAGGCCTGTGGGGCCAAAACGCCTCTTTACTTGTTGAATAATAATGGGAAGGATGTGCAGGCGTTATGAACCACAGTTTTTGCTTTAGCAAGCTGCTTGGCAAGTCTGCAGGGGAAGTTGTGATCATAGAAAGCTCTTATCCGCTTTCTGAGGGGGGTGGGGAGGGAGGGAGGGAGAGAGAGAGAGAGAGAGAGAGAGAGAGAGAGAGAGAGAGAGAGAGAGAGAGAGAGAGAGAATCAGCTCACCTCTCACCTCTCCAATGTTACTCAACTACCTCGAACTGAACTTCACTCTCTTCATCATCGTAAGACTATATCCATCCACCCCGAGGTTTGAAAGAGCCTAGTTTTGTTCCTATTTCCACACTTATGTGTGTATAAATATATATATAATTGATAACCTTTGATATATCAGCATTTATCATACTGTATTGCGTACTTACTAATAAACACTATTAGTTAATAGCAATCACAGACTCCAAAATGTGTTTTCCATTTCTACTGGTTCTTTAACCCGTCACGGGGTACGTGGCAGGAGTTAAATACTATCACAATGAAATAATAATTAGGTGACACGTGCATATTCATGAGCGCAATTGCCATATCTCCTGCGTTGCCAAATCCGTGGTTGTGACAGGGCCCCACGCTCTAGGCGGAGCCCCTGAGGCGCCACTGACTTGTGCCCACTGGAAGTCCCGAATGAGGGATTTGTCCAAGATGTCCTTCAGAGATGCTGGTGGATAAGTGCCATGGTGTGCACTGCCAATATCGGAGCCAAAGACTTCCACGGAGAGACAGAAACAAGAACTTTTACAGAAATAACTCGACCAAGTGACACCGTGAGATGAATCAATCTCAAAATGAGGACCCTCCGATCGGAGCTAATCGGGCATCTGCTTCAACAATAAAACTAACACAGAATCCCTGAGCCGACAAAATAAACTTAACAAATTTAAACAGAAAGCACCAGGAAACAGCATTACAAAGAGCGAGAAAAACACAAGGACTCTTGGACCATTAATAATTGTTGCTAAGCCACAATTAGCCAATTCAGGTGCTCTGAAGGCCTCTGAGCCCAATGCTCTCTGATGCCCTGCAAAGCCGTGAAGAAGTCACGACAGGACCCCCTCCCTATAGCTGGCAGCTGATGGCCCAGGAAGACCTGAAACCTCGAGATCCAGGAATGACTCGAGAGACCTGGGAAACTTAAGAGGGAGGCATGGGGAACTCGAGAGGCAGGGAGACTCAGGAATCCACAGGGACCCGGGAACCCCAAGAGACGGAGAGACCAGGGAACCCCAACAGACTGAGAGACCAGGGAACCCCAACAGACGGAGAGACCAGGGAACCCCAACAGACTGAGAGATCAGGGAACCCCAACAGACTGAGAGACCCGAGAACCCCGACAGTCTGAGAGACCTGGGAACCCCAACAGACTGTGAGACCAGGGAAGCCGAACAGACTGAGAGACCAGGGAAACCGAACAGACTGAGAGACCCGAGAACCCCAACAGACTGAGAGACCAGGGAACCCCAACAGACTGAGAGACCCGAGAACCCCGACAGTCTGAGAGACCAGGGAACCCCAACAGACTGAGAGACCAGGGAACCCCAACAGATGGAGAGACCAGGGAACCCCAACAGACTGAGAAACCAGGGAACCCCAACAGACTGAGAGACCCGAGAACCCCGACAGTCTGAGAGACCTGGGAACCCCAACAGACTGTGAGACCAGGGAAGCCGAACAGACTGAGAGACCCGAGAACCCCAACAGACTGAGAGACCCGAGAACCCCGACAGTCTGAGAGACCCGAGAACCCCGACAGTCTGAGAGACCAGGGAACCCCAACAGACTGAGAGACCAGGGAACCCCAACAGACGGAGAGACCAGGGAACCCCAACAGACTGAGAGACCCGAGAACCCCGACAGACTGAGAGACCAGGGAACCCCAACAGACGGAGAGACCAGGGAACCCCAACAGACTGAGAGATCCGAGAACCCCAACAGACTGAGAGACCCGAGAACCGCAACAGACTGAGAGACCAGGGAACCCCAACAGACTGAGAGACCAGGGAACTTCAACAGACTGATTGACCCGGGAACCCCAACAGACTGAGAGACCAGGGAACCCCAATAGACTGAGAGAGCCGGGAACCCCAACAGACTGAGAGAGCCGGGAACCCCAACAGACTGAGAGACCAGGGAACCCCAACAGACTGAGAGACTAGGGAATCCCAACAGACTGAGAGACCAGGGAACCCCAATGGACTGAGAGACCAGGGAACCCCAACAGACTGAGAGACCAGGGAACCCCAATAGACTGAGAGACCAGGGAACCCCAACAGACTGAGAGACCAGGGAACCCCAACAGACTGAGAGACCAGGGAACCCCAATAGACTGAGAGAGCCGGGAACCCCAACAGACTGAGAGACCAGGGAACCCCAACAGACTGAGAGACTAGGGAATCCCAACAGACTGAGAGACCAGGGAACCCCAACGACCAGTTTGTCTTTGGACTGTGGGAGGAGAATGTACAAGCAATTGAACCCAGGTCACTGGCACTGTAATAGATTCACACCAACTGCTACTTTACCGTGTTTTTGTCTTGTCTTTAAGGTGGAATTGACAACTCTTTGGCTGTAAAGGCCACGGGGAGATGCCTCATACCAAGTCTATTTTATGCTTAATGCTTCCCCAGTCACCCGGAGACTTGACATCAGTGCCCTCACAGCTCAGTGAAACATTCAGCCTTGCTCCTCAGCAATACGGGTGTCGGTGTCATCAAGCTCCAATAACACACAGTGATTCCAGTTAATGGGCTCATCAGGACCAGCGCATCTCAGCACAAAGAAGCAGCCGTCCTAATCAGCCAAAGATTCATGGAAATAGTTAAAGAGACATAAAAAAGACAAACTGAGAAAGAAATTATGCATTTAAATGAAATACAGAACAAATTAGAATACCATCAATAGTACTACAATACCATCAGACTATATTAGTCTGATAGTTATTGACGGAGGAATTCATCCAATGTAAGCTGCTGTGCCATTCTGATTGACTGTAATTAAAACTATCTTCTTCAATGGCAAGATGGGATTAGTGACCAGTGTGACACGTAGACATCTCTCTCTCTCTCTCCCCCCACCCTCTCTCTCTCGATGAAAACCTGTCAGTTCCTCGAGATGGGTGGGTGGTGCTTGGAGAAGTGATGTGGAAGGTTGTAGAATCAGAACGGTGAGCTTTGGTCTCCACTCCCGTTGTTGCAGGTGTGATCTCTCTCCCTCTCTGAGCCTGTCTGAGACACCAATGTGCTGGATTATGGACTGCAGATTTGATGGACTCTGGATCAAGGTCTCTTTGAGGGGTTTCTGCTGTTGCTTGCATGGTGGGGGGTAGGCGGTAGGGGTGTGGTTAACGGTTTTGCTGCTGCTTGTGTAGATAGATTGGTGGCGCGGATTCAGGGCTTCGATGTTTCTCTCATTCATTCTAAGGGGTTTCTTCTTTTGTGGATGTCTGTGAAAAGTAAGATTTTCAGGTTGTATACAGTATACATTCTGATATGAAATTAACCTTTAAACACGTGGATACTCTTCTAGACAAACTTCTGAACAGCAATTCACTGCAAACTTCAGTTTTCCTTTGAGGATGTACCTTTGAGGCAACTAAATGATCTGGCACTTTTGTGATCTCCTGGGAGGTCTAGCGAAGATGAGAGTGGAGAATGCCATCACTGGAGATGGCAGTTTCAAGGCCTGATGGTGGAAGACAAACTCATGATCAGTTCCATTACTCAGTGCCAAGATTAAAATTGTCCATTTCCAAGCTCCTATCACAATTAAGCAGCAGAGTGTCTCAATGAACTGAAGGGAATCGTGTCTATTTTCTCAAACAGTTTTTGTTTTTTAAGAGTCATCCCAATAGGTGGCTGCCCCAATTAACTAGAATACACTGTATTTCAGAAGCATAGACATGCCAGGAGGAGTCAGTAGTGAGTGCTGTCTCTCCTGGACTGAGGATGGAAATGGTGCAGCCTCCTCCCCCGGGTTCAGTCGTCTTTGCCGATTACTATTTCTTCACCACCTCTGCATAGATCACATCTGAAACACAAAAGTCAGATATTAGTTCAGACAGTGAGGGAAGATTGAAGGCTGAGGATTGAAGACTGAAGTTTGAAGACTGAGGATTGAAGACTGAAGTTGGCCTGCCCAGAAGTTAAGGCCCAGGGTTGGCATGTCTAGAAATCCAAGACCTGATGTCTGTGAGCCCACTGGCAGCTGAAGGCCCGGAGGTGGTCTATCCCAGGGTTGGAAGCCTGACAGTGTGGGGATGGGGTGAGAGGGAGGAAAGGGCTTGTATGCAGTGCTTGTTTCTTTCATGGTTGTTGTTCTCTTGTTGCTTGTGTTGTTCTGCTGAATATTGTGGGTGTGCGATTTTGGTGCCAGAACGTGTGGTGACCCTTGCGGGCTGCCCCCGGCACATCCTTGTGTTGTGTTGGTTCTTTACGCAAATGACATTTCACTGTATGTTTCGATGTATGTGTGATAAATACGTGAATCCGAGTCCGAGACTGGCCAGGCCTCTCTGAGGAACAGGAAGCTCAAAGGGCCTGTGCAGTCAGCTCACCATTCCTGATTCCTGTCTCGTACGCCACTGTTTCCTAGCTAGTGTCCTCACCTGTGCAACAAGAGCAAACGAAGTTTGCTTCCCTCCTCTTCTTCCCCCTCCCCTTCCTTTTTCTCCCTCTCCCCACCTGCTCCTCATTCCTCCTCCCTCAATTTTCCCCCTTCCCCTCCCTCTCTCCTTCCATTGCCCCATCCATTTCCCCCTTCCACCACTCTCTCCCTTCCTACCATTCTCTCCACCTCTCCCTTCACCCTGCTCTCACACCCTTCCTCTCTCTACCCCTCCCTCTCTCTCTTCCCCACTCAGTCCCCCTCTCTCTCTCCCACTTCCCTTATGCCTTTCCTTCACCCCCTTCTCTTTCTCATTCGTCCCTCCTCCTCGCTCTCTTTTATTCCCTTTCCCCTCCCTCACCCTCTCTCCCCTTTCCCCTCCCTCTCTTTCATTCTCCCTCCCCTCTCCTCTCCCACTCTTCATTGCTTCTCCAATCCTTCCCTCCAGTCTCACTGAGGTGGACTGCAGGACCTAGCGGCAGCCAGACACACACCCTGTGAGTGGAAGGGACGGGTGAATGGAGCAGTTGAAGGAGATCATTTTCAAGAATTCCTTGAGAGAAAGCCTCACCTGGAGGTCCAGCTTCCTGCTTCTGCCCACCTGGAATTGAAGAAGAACTTTCTGTTAGTCAGCAGGATGACCTCGAAGTGATCCAAGAAATGGTGAAAGGTAAGCGGAGACTGTACCTTGATCTTCAGCTTGTGGTTTGCTTGCCTTCTCACCTCTCATCAAAATAGTGGCATAAGTGCAGGAATCTGGCTGCTCTGTAAGGAGAGGGATTCGTCTGAACCGACAGTAAATCGAAGTCAGGAGTTGCAATGTTATGTTGAAGCTGTATAAGGCATTGGTGAGGCCCAGTTTAGAGTATTGTGTGCAGATTTGGTCACCTAACTACAGAAAAGATATGAATAAGATTGAAAGTGCAGAGTGCAGAGAAAGTTTACAAGGATGCTGCCAGAACTTGGTGACCTGAGTTATAGGGAAAGATTAAAGAGGTTGGGTTTTATTCCCTGGAGTGTAGGGGAATGAAGGGAGATTTGATAGAGGCATGTGAAATCATGAGGGGTAGTAATAAGATAAATGCAAGCAGGCTTTTTCCATTGAGGTTGGGTGAGAAAACCCACTGAGGGGGCACAGTCCTAAGGTGCTTGGAAGTAGGGACAGAGGAAATGTCAGGGGTAAGTTTTTCACAGACAGAAAGCGGTGGGTATGTGGAATGCACTGCCAGCGACGGTGGTAGAGGTGGATACAATAGGGTCTTTTAAGAGACTCTTAGATAGGTACATGGAGCATAGAAAAATAGAGCGAATGCTGTAGGGAAATTCTAGGCAGTTTCTAGAGTAGGTTACATGGTCGGCACAACATTGTGGGCTGAAGGGCCTGTAATGTGCTGTAGATTTCTATGTTTCTATGAGACTAGAACTAGAGGCCATAGGTTAAGTGTAAAGATAAAATGTTTAAAGAAAAAATAAGACCATAAAATAGAGGAGCAGAATTAGGCCATTCAGCCCATCGAGTCTGCTTCACCATTCCATCATGGTTGATTTATTTTCCCTCTCAACCCCATTCTCCTGCCTTCTCCCCATAATCTTTGACACCCTGACTAATTAAGACCCTATCAACATCTGCTTTAAATAAACCCAGTAACTTGGCTTCCACATCCGTCTGTGCAATGAATTCCTCACCACCCTCTGGCTAAAGAAATTCCTTCTCATCTCTGTTCTATAATGACATCCCCACATTCTGAGGCTGTATCCTCTGGTCCTAGATTCCCCCACTTTCGGAAACATGCTCTCCAATTATGCTCTAACTAGGTTTTCAGTATTCGATGGTCAGCAGGCAGTCTGAGAAATGATGAACGGTAAATGGAGATTGTACCTTGATCTTCAGTTTGAGGTTTTCTTGCCTTCCCAAGTCCTGTCGAAATGCTGGCATAAGTGAAGGAATCTGACTGCTCTGTAAGGAGGAGAGTGATTAGTCCGAATCGACTAATGTCTGAAAGCAAGAAATATTACAACACCTAGCAGCTCACATTTATATGGAGCCTTAAACTACCTACAGACTGTACAAGACCTTGGAGAGTGGTGTCCACAGGTACATAGTGTTGTCAAAAGAGTTTTGTACGATAGCCTTCATAAATCAAAGTACTGAGTCAGATGTACAGGTGTACCTAATAAAGTGGCCATTGAGTGTAAATATGATATTCTCAATCACTGACTGGCAACTGTCCAGCACCTTTAAGAAAATCGAAAGGTTCTGTTGATCATCTGCTTAAGTTCTGAATACAAATTAGACAAAATTCCTCAGCAAATGAGGCAGTGAAGTTGACCTCTCTCACTGCGATTGAAGAGAACTCTGCCGTACACACTGCCGTTGTTTTGTGCTGTCACAAAACACAGGATGGTCACAGGACTGAAGGAAGTTTGGCCCTTGGAGTTTATTCTGGGTCCTCGTTCCATGGGACTTGCTTTTTCCCCTGTGAATTATCTGAAATGTTCGGGCTGTTTGTTTCTGTAGGCCTTACATATCTGAGTCTAAAACCTCTCCAGAGTAACAAACTCAAATGCTAAAGGAACTCAGCAGGTCAGGCAGCATCTATGGAGGGGAATGAAGGTCTCATCCTGAAACATCAAACGTTTATTCCTCTCCAGAGATGCTGCCTCTTCTAAGAGGATCACAACCTTGTCATTGGGTTCGGAGGCCCGTGTACCTCAATGACTCGGAAAGCTATGTTGGCTGGAGTTTAGGTTTCATGCTTTGGCTCTTGGGAGAGTCAGCCATGCCAAACAGGTCAAAGGGCAGAGGCCGGTCTGGGAGAGGTCCACTGTTTCTCCAGTTTTGGGGTTCAGCTCAGGGCTAACAACCCTGACTGGTCAATCAAATCTGTTATGGAAACAGTAGTGAAGGATCCTTCTACATCTGAGCGCGATGGTATTCCTCAGTCTCCACCTGGGACTTGCGTGAGTGACAGTTGTGAAAGCTACCAATATGATGAAGTAGGCCAGAGATGGAGGACCGCCATTGCTGCCCGAAACCTCAGTGGTGTAACAGGCAGGAGAGTAGATAGGTGCTGAGTTCCTGAATTGAACTGAACTGAATTGACATTATTACTTACATCCTTCATATACATGAGGAGTAAAAATCTTTATGTTACGTCTCCATTCAAACAAGCAATGTTCAATTTATAATAATATGTACAACAGGATAGTCAATATAACATAGAAGTACAGTTGTGTCAGCATGAATTAATCAGTCTGATGGCCTGGTGGAAGAAGCTGTTCCGAAGCCTGTTGTTCCTGGCTTTTATGCTGTGGTACCATTTCCCAGATGGTAGCAGCTGGAACAGTTTGTGTTTGGGATGACTCGGGTCCCCAATGATCCTTTGGGCTGTTTTTACACACCTGTCTTTCTAAATTTCCTGAATACTGGGAAGTTCACATCTACAGATGAGCTGGGCAGTCGACACCACTCTGTGCAGAGTCCTGCGATTGAGGGAAGTACAGTTCCCATACCAGGCAGTGGTGCAGCCAGTCAGGATGCTCTCAATTATGCCCCAACAGAAATTTCTTAGGATTTGGGGGCCCATACCAAACATCCTCAGCTGTCTGAGGTGAAAGAGGCACTTTTGTGCTTTTTCGCCACGGAGCCAGTATGTACAGACCAAATGAGATCCTCAGTGATGTTTATGCTGAGGAAATTAAAGCTGTTCGCTCTCTCAAACCCAGATCCATTGATGTCAATAGGGTTGAGCCTGTCTCCATTCCTCCTGTAATCCACAACCAGCTCCTTTGTTTTTGTGACATTGAGGGAGAGGTTTTTTTCTTGACAGGGTCAGGGTGATGACTTCCTCTCTGTAGGCTAACTTATTATTTGAGATAATCAGTGTAGTGTCATCAGCAAATTTAATTGCAGATTGGAGCTGTGGGCGGCAACAGTCATGGGTATACAGAGAGTAAAGGAGGGGACTTGGTACACAGGCCTGAGGGGCATCTGTGTCCTCCAGCATTTTGTGTGTGTTCCTTTGGATTTCCAGCATCTGAAGAATCTCTTGTGTTTATCAAAAACTCTCGACCCTCCTTCCATATTGTGGCCAAACTTTCCCCCACCCCAGCCCTTCCACCACCCACTAATGTAGAACCTCCTCTGCAGGCAGTGATCGCTCCTGATCTCCTGGAGGACAGACTGTGCCCACACTATGGTGAACTTGTGCTGGGTTCAGTGGGAAACACACTGCCCCATGTCACAGGAATATTCCACTCTGGACTGGGGCAGAGAGGCTCAGCTGAGACGGTTCAGAACTCTACAGGATGGCACCTCAGCACAATCGCTTTTGTCCAACAAGTCTGAACACAAGTTAGAGAGACACAAAATGAAAGGGAATGACTTCACTCACCCCATCACTGAACCATTCCCACAACCTACTGACTCACTTTCAAGGTCTCTTCATCTTGTGTTCTTGATACTTATTGCTTATTTATTTACTATAATTATTTCTTTCATTTTGTATTTGTACAGCCTGTTGTCTTTACACACTGGTTGTTTGCCTTGCTGGTGTGGTCTTTCATTGATTCTATTATTGTTATTTGATTTATTGAGTATGCCCGCAGGAAAATGGATCTTAGGGTTGTATATGGTGACAGATGTGTACCTTGATAATGAATTTACTTTGAACTTTGATAAGTTTTTATCTGCAATTTGAGAAGGATAAGGGCAGCTCAGAGGTGTCAGTGTTGCAGTTGAACAGGGGAAACTATGGAGCCATGAGGGAGGAGCTGGCCAAAGTTGACTGGAAGGATAGCCTAGCAGAAAAGACAGTGGAACAGCAATGGCAGGTATTCTTGGGAATAATGCACTAGGTGCAAAATCAGTTCATCCCCCAGAGAAGGAAGGATTCAAAGGGGGGAAAGGGGCCACAATGGTTGACAAAGGAAGTCAGAGGTTGCATAGCATTAAAAAAAAGGAAGTATGACAGAGCTAAGGTGAGTGGGAGGACAGATGATTGGGAAGTTTTTAAGGAACAACAGAACTTAACTAAAAAGACAATACGGGGAGAAAAAATGAGGTACGAACGCAAGCTAGCCAGGAATATAAAGGAAGATAGCAAAAGCTTTTTTAGGTATGTGAAGAGAAAGAAGATAGTTAAGAACAATGTTGTGCCCTTGAAGAATGAATTGGGTGAAATTGTTATGGGAAACAGAGAAATGGCAGAAGAATTTAATGAGTACTTTAATCTGTTTTCATTAAGGAAGACACAAGCAATCTCCTAGATGTATGGATGGGCCAAGGACATAGGGTAACAGAGGAAATGAAACAGATTGACATTAGGAAGGAAACAGTGATGAGAAGACTGATGGGACTGAAGGCTGACAAATCCCCAGGTCCAGATGGTCTGCATCCTAGGGTACTAAAGGAGGTGGCCCTGGAAATTGTGGATGCATTGGTAATCATTTTCCATTGTTCCTGAGATTCAGGATCAGTTCCTGAGGATTGGAGAATGCCTAATATTATCCCACTTTTTAAGAAAGGAGAGAGGGAGAAAACAGAGAGCTATCGACCTGTCAGCCTGACATCGGTGGTGGGGAAGATGCTAGAGTCCTTTATTAAGGATGAAATAGTGGCATATCTAGATAGCAGTGATAGGATTGGGCCGAGCCAGCATGGATTTACCAAGGGTAAATCATGCTTGACTAATCTGTTGGAGTTTTTCGAGGATGTAACCAGGAAGTTAGGCTGGGGAGTTCCAGTGGATGTAGTGTACCTCGATTTTCAGAAGGCATTTGATAAGGTCCCACATAGAAGATTGGTGGGTAAAATCAGAGCTCATGGCATTGGGGGGAAGATATTGACATGGATAGAAAACTGGTTGACAGATAGAAAGCAAAGGGTAGCAGTGAATGGGTGTTTCTTGGAATGGCAGGTGGTGACTAGTGGGGTGCCACAGGGCTCGGTATTGGGACCACATCTGTTTATGATTTAGATGAAGGCATTGAGAATAACATCAGCAAACTTGCTGATGATACTAAGCTGAGTGGCAGTGTGACATGTGATGAGGATGTTAGGAGAATTCAGGGTGACTTGTTAGACTAGGTGAGTGGGCAGATACTTGGCAGATGACGTTTAATGTGAATAAGTGGGAAGTTATCCACTTTGGGAGTAAGAACAGGAAGGCAGATTATTATCTGAACAGTGTAGAGTTAGGTAAGGGAGAAATACAAAAAGATCTAGGAGTCCTTGTTCATCAGTCACTGAAGGTGAATGAGCAAGTGCAGCAGGCAGTGAAGAAGGCTAATGGAATGTTGGCCTTTATTACAAAGGGAGTGGAGTACAAGAGCAAGGAAATCCTCTTGCATTTGTACAGAGCCCTGGTGAGACCACACCTGGAGTATTGTCTACAGTTTTGGTCTCCAGGGTTAAGGAAGGACATCCTGGCTATAGAGGAAGTGCAGCGTAGATTCACGAGGTTAATTCCTGGGATGTCTGGACTGTCTTACGCAGAGAGGTTAGAGAGACTGGGCTTGTATACCCTGGAATTAAGGAGATTGAGAGGGGATCTGACTGCAGCATATAAGATTATTAAGGGATTGGACAAGATAGAGGGAGAAAATATGTTCCAGATGCTGGGAAAGTCCAGTACCAGAGGGCATGGTTTGAGAATAAGGGGTAGGTCATTTAGGACAGAGTTAAGGAAAAACTTCTTCTCCCAGAGAGTTGTGGGGGTCTGGAATGCACTGCCTCGGAAGGTAGTGGAGGCCAATTCTCTGGATGCTTTCAAGAAGGAGCTAGATAGGTATCTTATGGATAGGGGTATCAAGGGATATGGGGACAAGGCAAGAACCGGGTATTGATAGTAGTTGATCAGCCATGATCTCAAAATGGCGGTGCAGGTTCAAAGGGCTGAACGGTCTACTTCTGCACCTATTGTCTATTGTCCAAATGTTAGCAGGAATTCAGCAACACAAAGGAACAGAATTGTTGACATTTTGGATTGAGACCTTGCAAACCATTGATAATTTATTTCTCCCCCACAGGCACAGTTCAAACCGCTGAATTTCTCTACCAGATTGTGTGTCACTCCAGTTCCAACACTCTTGTTGCTACAAACAAGGTCAAAACTCTCAACCAGTAAGGTGCTGGCATTTACCTTCGTTGTTGCTTCTCAGGGCAATGTTGTCATACAACAGGATGCTGTCTTGCACTGTAACACAAATCAGAGAATCAAGTTCAAATTCAGGTTCAATTGTCATTCAACTACACAAGTATACAGCCAAATGAAACAGCGTTCCTCTGGGGCCAAAGTGTAAAATTCAGTCATCAACAGCCACAGACTGTGCAATTTCAAGTAATTATAGTAAGTAGAACCGGCCAGTCAATATCATATAGAAATACAATTGTATCAGCATGAATTAATCAGTCTGAGGCCTGGTGGAAGAAGCTGTCCCGGAGCCTGTTGGTCCTGGCTTTTATGCTGTGGTACCATTTCCTGGATGGTAGTAGCTGGAACAGTTTGTGGTTGGGTTGATTCGAGTCTCCAATGATCCTTCGTGTCCGTTGTACAGATGCGCTGGGATGTCTGCACCACTCTCTGCAGAGTCCTGTGATTGAGGAAGGTACAGTTCCCATACCAGGCAGTGATAAAGTCAGTCAGGATGCTCTCAATTGTGCCCCTGTAGAAAGTTCTTAGGATTTGTGGTCCCATCCCAAACTTCATCAACTGTCTGAGGTGAAAGAGGTGCTGTTGTGCCTTTTTCACCACACAGCCAGTATGTACAGACCACGTGAGATGCTTGGTGATGTTTATGCTGAGGAAATTAAATCTGTTCACTCTCTCAACCCCAGATTCATTGATGTCAATAGGGTTGAGCCCGTCTCCATTCCTCCTGTAGTCCACAACCAGCTCCTTTGTTTTTGTGACGTTGAGGGAGAGGTTGTTTTCTTGACACCACTGTGTCAGGGTGATGACTTCCTCTCTGTAGGCTAACTCATTATTATTTGAGATAATCAGAGTAGTGTCATCAGCAAATTTAATTACAGATTGGAGCTGTGGGTGACGACACAGTCATGGGTATACAGAGGGTAAAGAAGGGGACGTAGTACACAGCCCTGAGGGGCATCTGTGTTCTCCAGCGTTTTGTGTGTGTTCCTCTGGACTTCCAGCATCTGCAGAATCTCTTGTGTTTATCAAAAACTCTCGACCCTCCTTCCATATTGTGGCCAAACTTTCTCCCACACCAGCCCTTCCACCACCCACTAATGTAGAACCTCCTCAGCAGGCAGTGATCGCTCCTGATCTCCTGGAGGACAGACTGTGCCCACACTATGGTGAACTTGTGCTGGGTTCAGTGGGAAACACACTGCCCCATGTCACAGGAACATTCCACTCTGGACTGGGGCAGAGAGGCTCAGCTGAGACGGTTCAGAACTCTACAGGATGGCACCTCAGCACAATCGCTTTTGTCCAACAAGTCTGAACACAAGTTAGAGAGACACAAAATGAAAGGGAATGACTTCACTCACCCCATCACTGAACCATTCCCACAACCTACTGACTCACTTTCAAGGTCTCTTCATCTTGTGTTCTTGATACTTATTGCTTATTTATTTACTATAATTATTTCTTTCATTTTGTATTTGTACAGCCTGTTGTCTTTACACACTGGTTGTTTGCCTTGCTGGTGTGGTCTTTCATTGATTCTATTATTGTTATTTGATTTATTGAGTATGCCCGCAGGAAAATGGATCTTAGGGTTGTATATGGTGACAGATGTGTACTTTGATAATGAATTTACTTTGAACTTTGATAAGTTTTTATCTGCAATTTGAGAAGGATAAGGGCAGCTCAGAGGTGTCAGTGTTGCAGTTGAACAGGGGTAACTATGGAGCCATGAGGGAGGAGCTGGCCAAAATTGACTGGAAGGATAGCCTAGCAGAAAAGACAGTGGAACAGCAATGGCAGGTATTCTTGGGAATAATGCACTAGGTGCAAAATCAGTTCATCCCCCAGAGAAGGAAGGATTCAAAGGGGGGAAAGGGGCCACAATGGTTGACAAAGGAAGTCAGAGGTTGCATAGCATTAAAAAAAAGGAAGTATGACAGAGCTAAGGTGAGTGGGAGGACAGATGATTGGGAAGTTTTTAAGGAACAACAGAACTTAACTAAAAAGACAATACGGGGAGAAAAAATGAGGTACGAACGCAAGCTAGCCAGGAATATAAAGGAAGATAGCAAAAGCTTTTTTAGGTATGTGAAGAGAAAGAAGATAGTTAAGAACAATGTTGTGCCCTTGAAGAATGAATTGGGTGAAATTGTTATGGGAAACAGAGAAATGGCAGAAGAATTTAATGAGTACTTTAATCTGTTTTCATTAAGGAAGACACAAGCAATCTCCTAGATGTATGGATGGGCCAAGGACATAGGGTAACAGAGGAAATGAAACAGATTGACATTAGGAAGGAAACAGTGATGAGAAGACTGATGGGACTGAAGGCTGACAAATCCCCAGGTCCAGATGGTCTGCATCCTAGGGTACTAAAGGAGGTGGCCCTGGAAATTGTGGATGCATTGGTAATCATTTTCCATTGTTCCTGAGATTCAGGATCAGTTCCTGAGGATTGGAGAATGCCTAATATTATCCCACTTTTTAAGAAAGGAGAGAGGGAGAAAACAGAGAGCTATCGACCTGTCAGCCTGACATCGGTGGTGGGGAAGATGCTAGAGTCCTTTATTAAGGATGAAATAGTGGCATATCTAGATAGCAGTGATAGGATTGGGCCGAGCCAGCATGGATTTACCAAGGGTAAATCATGCTTGACTAATCTGTTGGAGTTTTTCGAGGATGTAACCAGGAAGTTAGGCTGGGGAGTTCCAGTGGATGTAGTGTACCTCGATTTTCAAAAGGCATTTGATAAGGTCCCACATAGAAGATTGGTGGGTAAAATCAGAGCTCATGGCATTGGGGGGAAGATATTGACATGGATAGAAAACTGGTTGACAGATAGAAAGCAAAGGGTAGCAGTGAATGGGTGTTTCTTGGAATGGCAGGTGGTGACTACTGGGGTGACACAGGGCTCGGTATTGGGACCACATCTGTTTATGATTTAGATGAAGGCATTGAGAATAACATCAGCAAACTTGCTGATGATACTAAGCTGAGTGGCAGTGTGACATATCATGAGGATGTTAGGAGAATTCAGGGTGACTTGGTTAGACTAGGTGAGTGGGCAGATACTTGGCAGATGACGTTTAATGTGAATAAGTGGGAGGTTATCCACTTTGGGAGTAAGAACAGGAAGGCAGATTATTATCTGAACAGTGTAGAGTTAGGTAAGGGAGAAATACAAAGAGATCTAGCAGTCCTTGTTCATCAGTCACTGAAGGTGAATGAGCAAGTGCAGCAGGCAGTGAAGAAGGCTAATGGAATGTTGGCCTTTATTACAAAGGGAGTGGAGTACAAGAGCAAGGAAATCCTCTTGCATTTGTACAGAGCCCTGGTGAGACCACACCTGGAGTATTGTCTACAGTTTTGGTCTCCAGGGTTAAGGAAGGACATCCTGGCTATAGAGGAAGTGCAGCGTAGATTCACGAGGTTAATTCCTGGGATGTCTGGACTGTCTTACGCAGAGAGGTTAGAGAGACTGGGCTTGTATACCCTGGAATTAAGGAGATTGAGAGGGGATCTGACTGCAGCATATAAGATTATTAAGGGATTGGACAAGATAGAGGGAGAAAATATGTTCCAGATGCTGGGAAAGTCCAGTACCAGAGGGCATGGTTTGAGAATAAGGGGTAGGTCATTTAGGACAGAGTTAAGGAAAAACTTCTTCTCCCAGAGAGTTATGGGGGTCTGGAATGCACTGCCTCGGAAGGTAGTGGAGGCCAATTCTCTGGATGCTTTCAAGAAGGAGCTAGATAGGTATCTTATGGATAGGGGTATCAAGGGATATGGGGACAAGGCAAGAACCGGGTATTGATAGTAGTTGATCAGCCATGATCTCAAAATGGCGGTGCAGGTTCAAAGGGCTGAACGGTCTACTTCTGCACCTATTGTCTATTGTCCAAATGTTAGCAGGAATTCAGCAACACAAAGGAACAGAATTGTTGACATTTCAGATTGAGACCTTGCAAACCATTGATAATTTATTTCTCCCCCACACAACAGTTCAACCCGCTGAATTTCTCTACCAGATTGTGTGTAATTCCAGTTCCCAACACTCTTGTTGCTACAAACGAGGTCAAAACTCTCAACCAGTAAGGTGCTGGCATTTACCATTGTTGTTGCTGCTTGGGGCAATCTCATCATACAAGGGGCTGCTGTCTTGCACTGTAACACAAATCAGAGAACCACAGTCAAATTCAGGTTTAATTGTCATTCAACCACACACATGTATACAGCCAAATGAAACCTTTGGGGCCAAGGTGTAAAATACAGTCATCAACCGTCACACACTACACATAGCAAACACACAGCACATATACTGTTGTTACAATAGCAAAAAAAACATACACACAACACAAATTAATATCAGCACAAGTCCCTCAGTGTTAAGCCTGAAGATTGATGTAGCATGGGATGCTGTCCTGGAGCCATGTTTCTGTAAGAATAAGCACGTAGCAGTTCCTCATCTCACGCTTGTGCACCAGTGCAGATGCAGACCAATGCAATCCCATTTGTCTTCATCAAGTGAACACTGGAGGGCAGCACTGATAGCATACAGCAGGAGATTCAGCCCGTCAAATCCATACTAGCTCTTAGGAGGACAATTCTATCATCCCATTGATCCTTCTCTTATCCCATGGTCCTGGACGTTATCTCCTGCCAATCCAATACTCTGTTGAATGCCTTTACTATTACAGATTTAGGGTCAAAACAATCTTAACCCCTCCCCTTCTAACTTCTGGCCAGCTTTATCACACTATGCATCTTGGTTCAAAAGGGAACAGGTTCTCTCTTGGATTTATGGGTGAGAAACTGAAGTGAACATAGTAGACCATACTCTCTGCTCCGCCATTCCATCAAGGCCGATTTATTTTCCCTCTGAAGCCCCATTCTCCTGCCTTCTCCCTGTAATCTCTGGACCTGCTCCAATGTAGCACACGCTTCCTTAGATATGGAGTCCAAAACTGCTGACCATACTCCAAGTGTGGCTCGGCCGATGCCTCGTGCCTTGCAGAGGTGGAAATGCATTGGGGTATCAGGAGGTGGGCTGCTTCCCCCAGAGACACAGCCTCTGGCTTGCTTGGTGCTTACAGAACTAGTCCAGATGAGTGCCTGCTCGGTGGTAACCTCTTCCCAAGGTATGAGGGTCCCAAAGTGGTAATGCGACTGAATATGTCCTGCAAAGCTCTGTGGGGAGCCGTAGAGTGCTGGGTGTCTCCGTTTCTTCAGCACCTGTATTTGCTGATTGTTGCCATAATGAGAGTCCTTAACTGAATTGACTTGATTACATGAGAACTAAAAATCTTTACATTATGTCTCCATTGAAATGTGCAATTTATAGTAATTTATAATAAATAGTAAGTAGATTGGACAGTCAATATCATATAGAAATACAATTGTATCAGCATGAATTAATCAGTCTGATGGCCTGGTGGAAGAAGCTGTCCCAGAGCCTGACTTTAATGCTGTGGTATCATTTCCTGGATGGTAGCAGTTTGAACAGTTTGTGGTTGGGATGACTCGGGTCTCCAATGATCTTTCGGGCCCTTTTTACACACCTGTCTTTGTAAATGTCCTGAATAGTGGGAAGTTCACATCTACAGATGCACTGGGCCATCCGCACCACTCCCTGCAGAGTCCTGCAATTAAAGGAGGTACAGTTCCCATACCAGGCAGTGATGCGGCCAGTCAGGATGGTCTCAATTGTGCCCCTGTGGAAAGTTCTTAGGATTTGGGGGCCCATACCAAACTTCATCAACTGTCTCAGGTGAAAGAGGTACTGTTGTGCCTTTTCCACCACACAGCCAGTATGTACAGACCACGTGAAATGCTTGGTGATGTTTATGCTGAGGAACTTAAAGCTGCTTGAGATGAGGCCATCAATGTCGTGTCTCAGTGAATCTAATTAGCAGATTGGAGCTGTGGGTAGTGACACAGTCATGGGTACACAGAGAGTAAAGGAGGGGACTTAGTACACAGCTCTGAGGGGCACCTGTGTTGAGGGTCAGAGGGACAGAGTTGAGGGAGCCCACTCTTATCACCTGCTGGCAATCTGACAGGAAGTCCAGGATCCAGCTGCACAAGGCAGGGTGAAGGCCGAGGTCTCTAGGCTTCTTGTCGAGCCTGGTGGAGGGATGGGCGGGATTACCGTGTTGAATGCTGAACTGTAATCAAAGAACAGCATTCTCACATAAGCATCCTTCTTCTCCAGATGTGTAAGGACAGTGTGTAGAGCTGTGGCTGTTGAATCATCAGTTGATTGGTTGTGTCGGTGGGCAAATCGTATGGGGTTTAGTGTGGGTGGTAGCAAGCTGCAGATGTTGTCCTTGACCAGCCTCTCAAAGCATTTGCTTATTACTGAGGTGAGTGCAACAGGATGCCAGTCATTCAGGCACGTTACCTTGGCCTTGTGTTTTCTGTTTAATCTGGTCAAATTAATTGTGACTGGCACGGGCTTTCTGCTTTCCATGATTACTGAAAGGGGACTCTCATTTAGTGCTGAGTGGAGTGCTTGTGTTTGTGGAGAATGATTAGTCTCACAGTGTCACTCGATTGTCTCTCTGATACTCTGTTGGTATTCCAATGTCTAATCCCTTGTTTCCGTCTCTTCATGGGAGCACCTGGGTTCAGTCACGCCGGCGTTCACCATGACAGAGTCTGCTGTTCCTCCGCTCCTGGGTTGAGTCATTGTCAGCACTCACTGTGACAGAGTCTGCCATTCGCTCACTCCTGGGTTCAGTTGTCGTCAGTGCTCACCGTGACGGAGTCCAAAGTTCCTCTGCTCCTGTGTTCAGTTGTCGTCATCACTCACAATGACGGAGTCTGCCGGTCCTTTGCCCCTGGGTTGAGTCATCGCCAACACTCACTGTGACAGAATCTGCCATTCGCTCACTCCTGGGTTGAGTTGTGCTGGTGCTCACCGTGACAACAAGGCAGACGGTCAGACTCCTGGTGGCAATGGTCACGGTCTGGCATGGCTTTCAAATGATGGTTCCTTCCCACTGACAGGCAGCCTCGAAAAGTTATTGACGCTCAACTGTCAATCGTCTGCTGAGTCTAGTGTTCATTCTGATCAGAAGGGACAGCAGATCGCAGTCACCCTTCAGAGAGAGAGACATTCTTATATCCATTACTCTCACTCTCCTGAGAGCATCAGAATGGGAATGCAAGGGAATGATGAGGAACGTCCGACATCTCTTGGGCTGTATTCCCTCGAGTTCAGGAGAATGAGGGGGATCTCATAGAAACAATCCAAATGTCAAAAGGCCTGAACAGATTAGAGATGGCAAAGTTATTTCCCATGGTAGGGGAGTCCAGGACAAGAGGGCACAACTTCAGGAATGAAGGACATCCATTTAGAGCAGAGATGAGGAGAAATTACTTTAGTCAGAGGGTGGTAAATCTGTGGAATTTGTTGCCATGAGCAGCTGTGGAAGCCAAGTTATTGGGAATCATTAAGACAGAGATAGATAGGTTCTTATTAGCCAGGGTACGGGGAGAAAGCAGGGGAGTGGGGATGACCAGAAAAATTGAATCAGCCCGTGATTGAATAGCAGAGCAGACTTGATGGGCCGAATGGCCTGGTTGTGCTCCTGGGTCTGATGATGTTAAGTGGTTATGTCAGAAACATAGAAAGCCTACAGCAGGGTGCAGGCCCTTCGGCCCACAAAGCTGTGCCAAACACGCCCTTACTTTAGAATTTACCTCGGGCTACCCATGGCCCTCTATTTTTCTAAGCTCCATGTGCCTATCCAGGAGTCTCTAAAAGACCCCATCGTATCAGCCTCTGTGACCATCGCCAGCAGCCCATTCCATGCACTCACTACTCTCTGTGTAAAAAACTTACCCCTGTCATCTCCTCTGTACCTACTTCCAAGCACCTTAAACCTGTGTCCACTTGTGGCAACCATTTCAGCCCTGGGGAAAAGCCTCTGACTATCCACACGATCAATGTCTCTCATCATCTTGTACACCTCTATCAGGTCACCTCACATCCTCCGTCGCTCCAAAGAGAAAAGGCCGAGTTCACTCAACCTATTCCCATAAGGCTCGCTCCCCAATCCAGGCAGCATCCTTGTAAATCTCATCTGCACCCTTTCTATGGTTTCCACGTCCTTCCTGTAGTGAGGTGACCAGAACTGAGTATAGTACTCCAAGTGGAGACTGATAAGATCCTATATAGCTGCAACATTACCTCTCGGCTCCTAAACTCAATCCCATGATTGATGAAGGCCAATGCACTGTATGTCTTCTTAACCTGTGTGGCAACTTTGTGTGTCCTATGGAATCAAGATCCTTCTGATCCTCCACACTGCCAAGTGTCTTACAATTAATACTAAATTCTGCCATCATATTTGACCTACCAAAATGAACAACCTCACACTTAACTGGGTTGAACTCCATCTGCCACTTCTTAGCCCATTTTTGCATCCTATCAATGTCCCACAGTAACCTCTGACAGCCCTCCACACTATTCACAACACCCCCAACCTTTTTGTCAACAGCAGATTTACTAACCCATCCCTACAATTCCTCATCCAGGTAATTTATAAAAACCACAAAGAGTAGGGGTCGCAGAACAGATCTCTGAGGCACACCACTCGTCACCGACCTCCATGCAGATTATGACCCATCTAAAACCACTTGTTGCCTTCGGTGGGCAAGCCAATTCTCCATTCACAAAGCAATGTCCCCTTGGATCCCATGCCTCCTTACTTTCTCAATAAACCTTGCATGGGGTACCTTATCAAATGCCTTGCTGAAATCCATATACACTACCTCCACTACTCTTCCTTCATCAATGTGTTCAGTCACATCCTCAAAAAATTCAATCAGGCTTGTAAGGCACAACCTGCCTTTGACAAAGCCATGCTGACTACTCCTAATCATATTATACCTTTCCGAAAATTCATAAATCCTGCTTCTCAAGATCTTTTCCATCAACTTACCTACCACTGAGGTAAGACTCACTGGTCTATAATTTCTATAACCTCTTCCCCAGGGCACCACTGCTCAGTACAAGAGGACATGGCTTTAAGGTAAGGAGAGGAAAGTTCAAGGGGGATATTAGAGGGAGGTTTTTTACTCAGAGAGTGGTTGGTGCGTGGAATGCACTGCCTGAGTCAGTGGTGGAGGCAGATACATTAGTGAAGTTTACGAGACAGGTATATGGAGGAATTTAAGATAGCAGGATATGTGGGAGGCAGGGTTTAAGGGTCAGCACAACATGGTGGGCTGAAGGGCCTGTTCTGTGCTGCACTGCACTACGTTCCAGTGAATCCGAAGCTGCTCTGCTCTTTCCTCGGCTGGTGGAGCTCCCTGCCTGTTCTAGATTTGTTATTGATCATTCCCCTGGGAGCCGTGACTGGTTCACCCCCTTGCGCTGTCAGCTCAGTACCTGACTGAGGCGGCTTCTGTTCCTGCTCCGATCGGGTCAAACGTGGAGCATTCCTGTTGAGAAAAGAACCGATATCATGAAATCACAGCATGTTCCCAGTTGTGGTTATCCAAGATTACAACGGACCCAGTGGGCCAAGGAACAGCAGATCAGGTTTAATTTAATATGACAAAATGCAAGACCTCAGGTTCTGAGGAGTGTGGCAGGACAGAGCAATGAGGGAACACAGACCTTTAATTCCCTGAAAGTGGTGTCACAGCTAGACAGGGTTGTGAAGATACGCTGTTACAGCTCGGGGTGTCAGAGTTCAGAGTTCAATTCTGGCATCCTGTAAGCAAGTTTTATGTTCCATCCTGAGTGCCTGTCCTGTGGGTTTCCTCCGGGTGCTCCGGTTTCCTCCCACAGTCCAAAATCATACAGGTTAGGGTCAGTAAGTTGTGGGGATGTTATGTTGGCGTTGGAAGCATGACAACACTTGCCGACTGCCCCCAGCGCAATCTCAGACTGTGTTGGTTATTGACACAAATGACACATTCACTGTATGTTTCGACATGCCTGTGACAAATAAAGCTGATAGTCATGGAGTCAAGGAACAGTACACCACAGAAACAGACCCTTTGGCCCTTCGAGCCCATGCTGAACCAGTAATCTGCCTCGTCCCATCGAACTGCATCTGAACCAAAGCCCTTCAATTGAAATTGAACCCACATGCACCACTTGTGCTGGCAGCTCGTTCCACACTCTCACCACCCTCTGAGTGAAGACGTTTCCCTTATGTTCCCCTTAAACTTCTCACCTTTTACCCTTAACCCATGATCTGCAAATTTGCTGATCCAGTTAATCGCATTATCATCCAGATGATTGATAGAGATGACAAACAGTGGACCCAGCACCGATCCCTGTCGGACTCCACTAGTCACAGGCCTCCAGTGACTAATCAGATCTCTGAACAACGCTGTGCTCGACCTGTGGGTGACAGACCTCCCATTCAACCCCAGCCTGGTCTCTGTATCGATTCACCTTACCTTTTCGTACCTCTGATGAAACACATCAGCCAGACGTGAACTGAAGAAATAAAAAGACGATCATTATTGTACTTAAAAACTGAAATCCGTGTTGTGCACCAAAAAGAGCAGAGTACGAAAGGTTCGTAGACAAAAGGAACTCTGCCCACTCCCACCATTGAATCCCCTCTCACATCCCACAGACACTCTCCCCACACCCACTGAATCCCCTCCCACAGCCCAATGACTCTCCCCCCATCACCCACTGAATCCCCTCCCACAGCTCACTGACTCTCCCCCATCACCCACTGAATCCCCTCCCACAGCCCAATGACTCTCTCCCATCACCCACTGAATCCCCTCCCACAGCCCACCGACTCTCCCCCATCACCCACTGAATCCCCTCCCTCAGTCCACCAACTCTCCCCCCATCAGCCACTGAATCCCCTCCCACAGTCCACCAACTCTCCCCATCAGCCACTGAATCCCCTCCCACAGTCCACCAACTCTCCCCATCACCCACTGAATCCCCTCCCACAGTCCACCAACTCTCCCCATCACCCACTGAATCCCCTCCCACAGTCCACCAACTCTCCCCCATCACCCACTGAATCCCCTCCCACAGTCCACCGACTCTCCCCCCATCAGCCACTCTCCTTCATGGAGAGGAACAGTCATCTTCACTTGCCAGCCAGTTCTCCGCTCACCTTTCTTCTTCCAGGAGACTGCCAGGAGGACACAGACTAGGAGCAGGAGAACCAGAACGACCAGCACGTAAATGAGAGGGTTTGAGTTGGCTGTGAGACAGAGAGCAGCTTTAACACCAGACCTCAGTACAGTGCTTCCATTTTCACTGTGCCCTAGGGGTTTTCTCCCGCTTGATACCTGAGTTGTGGAGACACACTGTACAGCCCAACAGACCCTTCGGCCCGATGGTCCATACTGACCAAGGTCATCATCCAAGGTCCTATTTGCAAGCGTTTGGCCCATAACCTTCCAACTCATTCCTATTTCATACTATTTATTCATTTAATTTTGTATCTTGTGGTAATTTTTATTTCCTACACTTCACTGCTGCCACAAAACGACAAATTTCACAAAATAGTTCTGTGATAATTCTCTTGCTTGTGATTCTATCCATGAACAGTACCTGTCCCACTGTCTTTTAAAATGGGCGTCATTCATCATCACAGACCCCCTCCACCCAGGACACGTCCTCTTCTCATTGCTAATATCAGGGAGGAGGTACAGGAGCCTGAAGACTCACATTCAATGTTTCAGGAACAGCTTCTTCCCTCCACCATCAGATTTATGAACTGTCTGTGAACACTACATCCATTTTGCTCTCCTTTTACACTCCTTTTTCATTTTTAGATATTTCTTATTGTAACTAACTTACTGTGACTTCACAGCTGTCTATGGCAAAGAATTCCACTGATTCACCATTCTCTGGCTAAAGAAATTGCTCCTCATCTCTGTTCTAAAAGTATGCATCTTGATTCTGAGCTTGTGTCCTCTGGTCTTAGACTCTCCCACCATAGGAAACATCCTCTCCACATCCACTCCATCAAGGCCTTTCACCATTCAAAAGGTTTCAATAAGGAATCACCTCATTCTTTTGAATTCTAGTGAAAACATCCTTGCTTTTATATTCTCCTCTTGAAATGAATGCGAACATTGCATTTGCCTTGCTCACCGCAGACTCAACCTGAAAGTTAGCCTTTAGGGAACCCTGCACAAGCATTTCCAAATCACTTTCTGCCTCAGTTTTTTTGTATCTTCTCTCCATTTAAAAAATAGTCAATCCTTTCATTTCTTTTACCAAAGTGCATGACCATACACTTCCCAACACTATTCCATCTGCTATTTCTTTGCCCATTCTCCTCATCTGTCTCAGTCCTTCTGCAGCCTCTCTACCTCCTCAAAACTACCTGCCCCTCATATCTTCATATTGTCTGCAAACTTTGCAACAAAGCCATCAATTTCATTATCCAAGTCATTGACACATCACGTAAAAAGAATCGGTCCCTACACAGACCCCTGTCGAAAACCACTAGTCACCAGCTGCCAGCCAGAAAGGGCTCCCTTTATTCCCACTCTTTGTCTCCTGCCAGTCAGCCCCTGCTTTATCCAAGTGAGTATCTTTCCTGGAATACCATGGGCTCATCACCTGTAAAGCAGCCTCACGTGTGGCACCTTGTCAAAGAGCTTCTGGAAATCCAATTCACAACATTCACTAATTCTCCTTTGTCTATCCTGCTTGTGAGTTCTTCAAAGAATTCCAACAGATTTGTCAGGCAAGATTTTCCCTTAAGGAAACCATGCTGACTACAGCCCATTTTATCTTGTGCCTCCAAGTATTAAGGATGTGAGACCACATCCTTAATAATCAGCTCCAACATCTTCCCAACCACTGAGATCAGACTAACTCGCCTATAGTTTCCTTTCTTCTGTCTCTCTCCCTTCTTGAATATTGGAGAGACATTTGCAATTTTCCCGTCTTCCAGAACCATTCCAGAATCTAGTGAATCTTGAAAGATCATTAGTAACGCCTCCCCAATCCCTTCAGCCACCCCTTTCAGTACCCTGGGAGGTACAGCATCGGGTCCAGGTGATTTATCTACCTTCAGATTTTTCAGTTTCGCAAGAACCTTCTCTCTAGTAATGGTAACTTCACACACTTCATGACCCCTGGCTCCTGGAACTTCCACCATACTGATACCATCTTCTGAGTGAAGACTGACGCAAAATACTAATTCAGTTCATCCGCCATTTCATTGTCCCTCATTACCACCTCCTCTGCATCATTTTGCAGTGGTCCAATATCCACTCTCGCCTCTCCTTTACACTTCAAATATCTGAAGAAACTTTTGGTATATTCTTTAATATTATTGGCTAGCTTACTTTCATATTTCATCTTTACCTTCATAATGTCATTTTAGTTGCCTTCTGTTGATTTTTAAAAGCTTTCACTTTCCCCTAAGTCTCTAGACTTTCCTCCTGTAATCCAGCACCAAGCTGATTTTCCCAATCTCCCAGCACATTGAAATTTCCCGTGATTATTGTAACATGCATTTTCTTTCTCCCGTTGTAATTTGAAGACCACATCCTTACTACTGTTCAGGGGGTCTGTATACAATTTCCATCAGGGTCTTATGACATTTGCAGTTCCTTAGCTCTTTCCACAATGATGCAACATATACTCAGCTCAGGACACAAGTCACACCCTGCTCAATCTATCTTTGTCTGAGGTTTTATCAACATCTGCCTCCACAACCTCTCCACTAACTGTTCTGGCACTCTGGTTCCCATCCCCTGCAACTCCAGTTTAAACCCACCATACAGTGTTAACAAACCTTCCCACAGGGATATTAATCCCCCTCCAGTTCAGGTGCAAACGGTCCCTTCTGTACAGGTCCACTTTCATGGAAGAGAGCCCAATGATCCAAACATCTTATGCCCTTCCTCCTGCACCAAATCCTTAGCCACGTATTGAACTGTATAATCTTCCTAGCTCTAGCCTCAGTAGCATGTGGCACAGGTAGCAATCTTGAGATCACAACCCTGGAGTTCCTGCACTTCAACTTAAAACCTGACTCCCCATGCAGAACCTCGTCACTCATCCTACCCATGTCATTGGCACCTACATGCTTCACGACCTCTGGCAACTCATCCTCCCACTCCAGAATGCTGAGGACCCGATCTGAGATATCCCGGACCCTGGCTCCCAGGAGGTAAAGTACCATCCAGGAATCTTGTTCTCACCACAGAACATCCTGTCCGTTCCCCTAATGAATCCCCCATTACCACAGTGTGCCTCTTCTCCCCCCCCCCCTTCCCTTCTGAGTCACAGAGGCTGACTCAGTGCCAGAGACCCAACCACTGTGACTTTCCTCTGTTAGGTCATTCCTCTCCACCCACTCCTCTCCCCCTGACAGTATACCACTTTGAAGGGGATGGCCACAGGGGTACTCTCCTGCAACTTGGGTGTAACTGCCTCTCTGTGTGACCTATCCATCACCCTCTCATCCGCCCGGATGATCTGGAGTTCATCCAGTTCCAGCTCCGACTCCTTCACGCGGATGGTTAGAAGCTGCAGCTGGATCCACTTCTCACAGTTGTAGTCGTCGGGGACACTGGAGGTCTCCCTGCCTTCCCACATCCCACAAGAGGAGAATTCCACTATCCTGCCAGGCATCTCCATTGTCTCAGTTCACCAGATATAAAGACAAGATGGGTGTTGGAGTTTGGAGTTCAATTCCTGCACCGTCTGTAAGGAGTTTGTACGTTCTCCCTGTGACCGTGTGGGTTTCCTCCGGGTGCTCCGGTTTCCTCCCACAGTCTAAGGATGGACCGGCTCGTCGGTTAATTGGTCATTGTAAATCATCGTGGGTTCAATAGGTGGGTTTCTGGGTGGTGTGGCTCGTTGGGTCGGAAGGGCCTGTTTCGTGCTGTATCTCTAAATGAATAAACAAATAAATAATGAGGTGGAGAGTCCATCTTATCGTACTGGGGGACAACTCCGTAGTTATAACTGTAGGATAAAAGCTGTCCTTCAGCCTGGTGGTCCGTGCATCCAGGCTGTTGTACCTTCTGCCCAGTGGGAGAGGGCCGAAGAGAGAATGTCCAGGGTGGATGGGAGGGTCTCTGATTTTGCATTCTGTTTCACAGAGACGGTGAGAAGTGTAGACAGAATCCATGGTGGGGGGTTGGCTTCTGTCTTGATCCATGTGACAGGTTGAGCCCTGTAATCGTGTCCTGTCTGCCTCCTCCCCCTGACATTCTGCAGAATCACAATCGGGATTAGGATAATTTCACCGGCTTGTGTTTTGTGCAGCAGTACATTGCAATCATCATCATCGGTATGTGCTGTGTTGTGTGATGTGGGCAATCACAGTCTCGTAACCATGATGAACACACACAAAATGCTGGAGGAACTCAGCAGGCCAGGCAGCAAGATGGGTGATGGCAGCCATTACCAATGCATTTCAGAGATTGCCTGCCTATTGTCAGTGGTCCATAAGACCACAGAATATTGGAGCAAAAGTAGGCCATTTTGCCCATTGAGTCCATTCTGCCATTCAATCATGGGCAGATCCAATTCTTCCAGTCATCCCCACTCCCCTGCCTTCTCCCCATACCCTTTGATGCCCTGGCTAATCAACAACCTATCTATCTCTGCCTTTAAATGCACCCCATGACTTGGCTTCCACAGCCACCTGTGGCAACAAATTCCACAGGTTTATCACCCTCTGACTAAAATAATTTCTCCACATCTCTGTTCTAAATGGGCGTCCTTCAATCCTGAAGTCGTGGTAGTTGTCCAAGAATTGTCACTGTCCTGATCGTTTATTCCCTAGTTTCCTCTAATTTTCTTTGATTGTTCCATGGTTCTGACCGTTAATTGCTCAATTGCTTCTAATTTTCTTTGATGACGGCACACCTGGTTTCCATCAGGACCTGCAGTATAAGAACCCCGGTGTTACAAACCCCAGTTGCCAGATCGTTGGTCTTTTTCCTGTGTGATAACGAACGTTTCCCAACCGCTTAGAACCATTTGTTCTAAGTTCAGCTCCAGTTTCAAGGTTTACCTGTGAGACTCCGTCTCTCTGAGTCAAGTCTCTGTGTCAAATCTCCAAGTCAAGTCTCTGTGTCAAGTCTCAGTGTCCAGGCTCCGTATCAATGTTCCTCCTGTTTGCTGTCCAGCGTTCACATCCACGTCTGCATCCTAACTCAATAGAAGTCCTACAGCACAATACAGACCCTTCAGCCCACAAAGTTGTGCTGAACATGTCACTACCTCAGAAATTACTCGACTTGCCTGCAGCCCTCTATTCAACTAAGCTCCGTGTACCTATCTAAAAGTCTCCTAAAAGACCCTATTGTATCTGCCTCCACCACCGTTGCCGGAAGCCCATTCCACACACTCACCACTCTCTGAATAAAAAACTTACCCCTGACATCTCCTCTGTACCTACTCCCCAGCACTTTAAACCTGTGTCCTCTTGTCACAACCATTTCAGCCCTGGGAAAAAGCCTCTGACTATCCACATGATCAATGCCTCTCATCATCTTAAACACCTCTATCAGGTCACCTCTCATCCTCCGTCGCTCCAAGGAGAAAAGGCCGAGTTCACTCAACCTATTCTCATAAGGCATGCTCCCCAATCCAGGTAAGAATCTTATAAATCTCCGCTGCAGCATTTCTATGGCTTCCACATCCGTCCTGTAGTGAGGTGATCAGAACTGTGCACAGTACTCCAAGTGAGGTCTGACCCCAGGGTCCTATATAGCTGCAACATTACCTCTCGGCTCCGAAATTCATTAGAAAATAGGCAATAGGTGCAGGAGTAGGCCATTCGGCACTTATAGCCAGCTCCGCCATTCACTGTGATCATAGCTGATCGTACACAATCAGTACCCCATTCCTGCCTATCTATAAGATCTATAAAGGCTCTATTTAACTCTCTCTTGAATGCATCCAGAGACTTGGCCTCCACTGCCTTCTGGGGCAGAGCATTCCACATATCCACCACTTTCTGGGTGAAAAAGTTTTTCCACATCTCAGTTCTAAAAGGTCTACCCCTTATTCTTTAACTGTGGCCTCTAGTTCTGGACTCACCCATCAGTGGGAACATACTTCCTGCCTCCAGTGTGTCCAATCCCTTAATAATCTTATATGTTTCAATCAGATCCCCTCTCATCCTTCTAAATTCCAGTGTATACAAGCCCAGTCGCTCCAATCATTCAACATATCACAGTCCTGCCATTCCGGGAATTAACCTTGTGAACCTACGCTGCACTCCCTCAATAGCAAGAATGTCCTTCCTCAAATTTGGAGACCAAAACTGCACACAACACTCCAGGTGGGGTCTCACCAGGGCCCTGTACAGCTGCAGAAGGACCTCTTTACTCCTATACTCAATTCCTCTTGTTACAAAGGCCAGTATGCCATTAGCTTTCTTCACTGACTGCTGTACCTGCATGCTTGCTTTCATTGACTCATGTACAAGAACACCTAGATCTCGTTGTGCTTCCCCTTTTCCTAACTTGACCCCATTTAGATAGTAATCTGCCTTCCTGTTCTTGCCACCAAAGTGGATAACCTCACACTTATCCACATTAAACTGCATCTGCCATTCATTTGCCCACTCACCCAACCTGTCCAAGTCACCCTGCATTCTCATAACATCTTCCTGACATTTCACACTGCCACCCAACTTTCTGTCATCAGCAAATTTGCTAATGTTACTTTTAATCCAATTTCATGATTAAAATTCAATTCCAATTCAATTCCATGATTGATGAAGGCCAATACACCGTACGCCTTCTTAACCACAGAGTCAACCTGCGCAGCTGATTTGAGCTTCCTATGGACTCAGACCCCAAGATCCCTCTGATCCTCCACACTGCCAAGAGTCTTAGCATTAATACTATATTCCGCCATCATATTTGACCTACCAAAATGAACCACCTCACACTTATCTGGGTTGAACTACATCTGCCACTTCTCAGCCCAGTTTTGCATTTTATTGATGTCCTGCTGTAGCCTCTAACAGCCCTCCACACTATCCATAATACACCCAACCTTGTGTCATCAGCAAACTTACTAACCCATTCCTACAATTCTTCATCCAGGTCATTTATAAAAATCACAAAGAGTAGGGGTCGCAGAGCAGATCCCCGAGGCACACCACTTGTCATCGACCTCCATGCAGATTATGACCCGTCTAGAACCACTCTTTGCTTTCTGTGGGCAAGCCAATTCTCCATTCACAAAGCAATGTTCCCTTGGATCCCATGCCTCCTTACTTTCTCAATAAGCCTTGCAATGGGTACCTTATCAAATGCCTTGCTGAAATCCATATACACTACATCTACTGCTCTTCCTGCAAAAATGTGTTTAGTCACATCCTCAAAAAATTCTAATCAGGCTCGTAAAGCAAGACCTGTCCTTGACAAAGCCATGCTGACTACTTCTAATCATATTATATCTCTCCAAATGTACATAAATCCTGCCTCTCAGGATCTTCTCCATCAGCTTTCCAACAACTGAGGTAAGACTCACTGGTCTATAACTTCCCAGGCTATCTCTACTCCCTTTCTTGAATAAAGGAACAACATCCGCAACCCTCCAATACTCCGGAACCTCTTCCATCCCCACTGATGATGCAAAGATCATCGCCCATGCCTTTGTCCTGCACTTGGGTTCTCCTCATTTGCCACGTTCCATTGCAACAGAACGATCTGGCCACAATGGACCCAGTGGATATGAATACCCTGTAACAAACCCTCGCTAGCCAGGGATCCCTGCGGGGTCTGCGATCAACTTCTCCAGGAGGTCATGGAGGACCTCCATTCCCTGTCTGTGAACGTAAAGAAGATTGGTGACCAGGTGGACCGAGTATCCACTCATCTTACCCCATCCACTCCTGGAACTCTGTCTAACCAACCCAGACAGTCTGTAGTGGCAACCCCTTACGTGTCAGCAACACCCCCACCAAGAGAGCCTCACGGACCTGAACCAGAACACTCCGCTGGGGATTTGGGGAAGTGCCGGGCCTTCCTTCTGCAAAGCTCCTTGCTGTTCGATCAGCAGTCATTGATGTCTTCCACGGACAAGTCAAAGATAGCTTATATCATGGGGTTGTTGAGGGGAAGTGCCTTAGCGGGGGCTACAGCTGTTTGGGACAATCAGCCAGATATCTGCTCTTCATTCCCCACCTTTATCACAGAGACGAGAAAGATCTTTGACCACCCCGTCCGTGGTAAAGATGCCACTAAATGTCCCCTCACTCCTGTCAGGGCTCACGCAGTGTTGCCGAGTATTCTCTGAAACTCCGGACATTAGCGGGTGGAACTCAGGGTGGAACGATGAGGCACTCCAATGGTCTCAGCGAAATGGTGGAAGATGAGTTGGTGGCAAGAGACGACACCGACAGCCTGGACTCCTTGATCTCCCCAGCAACCAGGTTGGACAATCGTCTTCGAGAACGCCATAGGGAGAGAACTGGTCGTCCACCACCTTTGGCTACTCCACGGCACCCTGTACCATCTCCCACCAGCACAGGCCTCTCTTCTCCTCCCACTCCTAGAATAGCTCCCAGTCCGGCCGTTTCCACCATGCCGTGAGAGGAACCAAACAGCTGGGACTGAACCGCCTTTCCCCCACAGAACAACTCCAGAGAGTAAGAGCAGGGGATTATCTCTATTGCAGCCAGTCTGGCCACTTCTGTGCTACCTGTTCCCTTTGGCCAAAAGGGTTGGCTCACCAGTAGAAGGGGGGATCCAGACAACATTCCCTTCCGTCCCCCAAACCCAGATGCAGATCCAAGCTACTTTGCGTTAAAACCATCAGCCCCTGCCTCTGTCCGCTCTAGTGGACTCTGGCACCGAGGGAAACCTTTTGGATGAAAACATATCTTCCCGGGCCAGAATTCCTCGGGAGCCATTGAGTACCCCTTTGGAAGCCCAGGCACTGGATGGTAGACTACTGGCCCGAGTCACACACTGCACACCATCCCCTGTCTCTTACTCTCTCTGGGAACTATCAGGAAAAGGTACAATTTAACCTAATTTCCTCTCCTCATGCTCCTATTGTTCTTGGGTACCCCAGTTAAGCTGCCATAACCCCCACATTGACTGGTCCACCTGGAAGGTAGCCAGCTGGAGTCTGTTCTATCACTCCACTTGTCTACAATCGGCCCTATCCCCTGTGAAAGTCACTGTGACCTCGTCTGCCTCTGAAACTCCTGACTTATCCAAGGTTCCAGCAGAGTATCACGACCTGGGACAAGTGTTTAGTAAACAACGGGCCCTTTCCCGGCCTCCACACTGACCTGACGATTGTGCTATTGACCTTCTCCCCGGGGCCCCCCTACCCACCAGTCGGCTGTGTAACCTGTCCCAGCCAGAAAGGGAATCAATGGAGGCTTACCTAAATGAATCACCCGCGGCGGGCATAACCCGACCCTCATCCACCCCTGGTGGTGCAGGTTTCTTTTTAGGGAAGAAAGGCAGTTCACAGTGCCCCTGCATTGACTCCCAAGGCCTAAATAGTATAACCATAAAGAACAAATATCCACTGCCCCTTATCAACTCTGCTTTCCAACCACTTCACGGAGCCACCATCTTCTCCAAGTTGGACCTACGAAGTGCCTACCATCTGCTCAGGATAAGGGAGGGAGATGAGTGGAAAACAGCATTTAACACCCCTCTTGTCACTTTGAATACCTGGTCATGTCATTCAGCCTCACCAATGTCCCAGCCGTTTTCCAACCCCTGATAAATGATGTCCTTTTAGAGACCTTATTAACCGCTTTGTGTTTGTTTATTTCGATGACATCTTAATCTTCTCCAGCAGTCTTCAGAAACACACCCGCCATGTCCGTCAGGTTCTGCAGAGGCTTTGCGAGGACAAAGTATCGTTAAAGCTGAGAAGTGAGAGTTTCACGTCCCCTCAGTCAGCTTCTTAGGGTACATCATCGAGACCGGACGAGTGAGAGTGGATCCCGAAAAGATCCGGGCGGTGGCGGAGTGGCCAAGACCCACGACGCTCAAGCAAACTTGGTTTTGCAAACTTCTATCGTCGTTTCATCAGGGATTACAGCCGGGCGGCAGCGCCCCTTACTCGACTCTCATCACCTACGACCCCTTTTCACTGAGACCCCGAAGCGGACTTCGCCATCTCGGAGCTGAAGGGATGTTTCACCTCCACTCCCATCCTGGTCCAACCTGACCCCTCTCGCCAATTCATTGCGGAGGTCGACGCCTCTGACTCTGGGGTGGGAGCGGTCCTCTCCCAACATTCCGGCCCAGACCAGAACTTCATCCCTGGGCCTTCTTTTCTCGCCGCCGAATGAAATTACAACGTAGTGATCCGGGAGTTACTGGCTGTCAAACTCGCTTTGGAGGAGTGGAGGCACTGGCTGGAGGGCGCAGAATATCTGTTTATCATCTGGACTGATCACAAGAACCTCGCGTACATCCAAACTGCCAAACGCCTGAATTACCAACAAGCCCGTTGGGCATTATTTTTTGTCCGGTTCAGATTCACATGGATGCTCGATGTCCGATGCCATCTCCCATCAATATGTTTCCAAGGAGGCCCTTCTCAACCCCGAGACCATCCTTCCACCATCCTGTGTAGTGGCTGCCCTCACCTGGGAGATCGAGTCCATAGTCAAAGGGGCCGAACGGACTCAACCTGACCCAAGCAATGGACCCTCCAATCGCCTCTTTGTGCCCGATTCTGTTCGGTCACAGGTTCTCCAGTGGGGGCACACTTCTCGTTTTGCCTGCCGTCCCGGAATCGATCGGACTCTGTCCCTTCTGAATGGACATGTCTGGTGGCACTCCATGGATGCTGACACCCGTTCCTTCGGCTCTGCCTGTTCTGTTTGTGCCCGTGGAAAAGCCTCCCACCGACCACCTGCTGGGTTGTTTCGTTCCCTACCTGTCCCTAGCCACACTTGGTCACATTGCGCTGGATTTCGTTATGGGACTACCCCCTTCACATGGGAACACTGCCGTACTCACTGTGGTGGACAGCTTCTCCCAAGCTGTCCACTTCATAGCCCTTCCCAAACTCCCTACAGCCCGTGAAGCAGCAGACCTTCTCGTCCATCACGTCTTCCGTCTTCATGGGATTCCCTCTGACATTATTTCTGACCGGGGTCCCCAATTCGTCTCTCAAGTCTGGAGATCTTTTGTCAAGCCCTTGGAGCCTCAGTTAATCTGCTGTCTGGCTTTCATCCACAGATGAACGGTCAAACAGAACGAGCAAACCATGATTCGGAAGCAGCATTGCGCTGCATAACTGCCAACAACCCATCTTCCTGGAGCACCCATCTCGCTTGGATAGAGTACTCCCACAACATCCTGGTCAGCACCGCCACTGGAACGTCTCTCTTTGAATGCTCACTCGGTTACCAACCCCCTCTGTTCTCCACGCATGAAGATGATATTGCTGTGCCTTCAGTTCAGGCCCATCTCCGCCGGTGCCACAAGATCTGGAAAGATGGACATATGGCCCTGCTCTGCTCAGCCAACCGCAAATGCCGATCGCCATCAGATTCCTGCACCAAACTAGCGGCCTGGGCAGAAGGTTTGGCTCACTTCTAAAGACATCCCCCTCAAGAATGAACCCAGGAAACTCGCCCCTCTCTACCTGGGACCATTCGAGATTGAGTGTCATCAGCCTCTCGGTGGTCCGACTCAAACTGCCTGGATCCATGCACGTCCATCCTACATTCCACGTCTCCCAATTGAAACCTGGATCTGTCAGCCTTTTGTGCCCTCCTGCCGAACCCCCTCCACCCGCCTGGGTCATTGACGACCACCCAGCATACATCATACGGTGAATACTGGATGCATGCCTCCGATGCAGGAGTCTCCAGTACCTGGATGATTGAGAGGGATACGGCCCAGGGGAACACTCCTGGATTCCCCCTCCTTCATCCTGGACTCTTCCCTCATCTGTGATTTCCATCGGGACCATCCAGACAAGCCTGGTGGTTCACTGCTGAAATGGGGAGGGGAGGTACTATCATGGGCCTGATCGTTTATTCCCTAGTTTCCTCTAATTTCCTTTGTTTGTTCCATGGTTGCGACCGTTAATTTCCCAATTGCTTCTAATTTTCTTTGATGACGGCACACCTGGTTTCCATCAGGACCTGCAGTATAAGAACCCCGGTGTTACAAACCCCAGTTGCCAGATCGTTGGTCTTTTTCCTGTGTGATAACTAATGTTTCCCAACTGCTTAGAACCATTTGTTCTAAGTTTAGCTGTGAGACTCCATCTCTCTGAGTCGAGGCTCCATGTTTAGGCTCCGTGTCAAGGCTCTGTGTCAAGGTTTCTCCTGTTTGCTGTCCAACGGTCACGTCCACGTCTGCAACCTAACTAAACCTCCATGCCCGTGTCCTGCTCTTGGGTTTGCCTCATTCGTCACATTTCATTGCAACAAGAATCCCCTACATGGGAAATAACTTTCCCATCTCTAATCTGTTCAGGCCTTTTAACATTCAGAATGTTTCTATGAGACCCCTCCCCCTCATTCTCCTGAACTCCAGGGAATACAGCCCAAGAGCTGCCAGATGTTCCTCACACATTAACCCTCTCATTCCTGGAATCATTCTCGTGAATCTTCTCTGAACCCTCTCCAATGTCAGTATATCCTCGCGAAAATAAGGAGCCCAGAACTGCACACAATACTCCATGTGGTCTCACAAGTGCCTTGTAGAGCCTCAACATCACATCCCAGCTGTTATATTCTATACCTCTAGAAATGAATGGCAACATTGCATTCACCTTCTTCACAACTGACTCAGCCTAGAGGTTAACCTTCAGGGTATCCTGCATAAGGAATCCCAAGTCCCTTTGCATCTCTGCATTTTGAATTCTCTCCCCATCTAAATAATAGTCTGCCCGTTTATTTCTCCCACCTAAGTGCATGACAATACACTTTCCAACATTGTATTTCATTTTCCATATCTTTGCCCATTCCCCTGTATCTTTAACACTACCCACTCCTCCACCGATCTTTGTATCATTGGCAAATTTAGCCACAAATCCATTAATCCCATCGTCCAAATCATTGACATACATCGTAAAAAGAGCAGTCCTAACACCGACCCCTGTGGAACTCCACTGGTAACTAGCAGCCAGCCAGAATAGCATCCCTTTATTCCCACTCTCTGTTTTCTGCCGACCAGTCAATGCTCCACCCACGCTAGTAACTTCCCTGTAATTCCATGGGCTCTTATCTTGATAAGCAGCCTCATGTGTGACACCTTGTCAAAGGCCTTCTGGAAATCCAAGTACACCACAACTACTGCATCTCCTTTGTCTACCCCGCTTGTAACTTCCTCAAGGAATTGCAGTAGTTTTGTCAGGCAGGAGTTTCCTTTCCGGAAACCATGCTGGCTTTGGCCTATCTTGTCATGTGTATAACCAGGGCTTGTGATCTGCACCAGTTGCTCATACGAACATCCACCATCTGTTCCCATGGCTTCACATCACCCTGATTCCGGGCTGGAAGGAGGGGTGGGGGGGCTAAGCAGGTGCTACACCGTGGGCAAGGGTGACCTGCAGGCTCGCGGAGGGAAGGAGCATCTTACACCTCCTTTGGTAGAGATACATCTCCACCCCGCCACACGATAATACATTGCAATACATATTAATAAAAAGACTATAAATTACTGTAACATGCTGTACGGTTTCACTGCTAATGTAATGGCATCACTGTGATGTTCCACTGCTGAGGTAATGGTTTCTCTGGAGCAGCAATGCTTGGGATATGACTAAAGATAACGGGGCATGTTCGTGAATAGAGGGATGTTGTTCTTTCTTGTGTGTCTGGGAGCCGGGAATTCACAGACTTCTGCTGGGGAGAGATGAGGAGAGAAGACGCGAATGGAGAGAGAAGGTAGACCGCCGGATGGAATGGACTTGGAGTGAGGGTCCGAAGGTCAGCGACGATCGGAGGAGATTGATGGTGGACGATCGACCTTACCAATGAGCTCCAACGTTTGCACATTTGACTGTTTCAGGAGAATGGGCCCTTTTCTTTTTCTTGTTTCTTTACTTTACAATAAGAAATATATATCTATATCTGGAATTTTAAATTAAGTAAGTAGCACAAGAAGAGGGAAAGAAAGGAAACAAAGTGAGCTGGTCCTCACTTTTCTGATTGTCCACTCAGAAATCTGACAGCAGAAAGGAAGAAGCTCTTCCTGAAATGCTGAGTGTGCATCTTCTCTGGGAAGCTTCCTGATCCTCCATTAGAACTCCACTCATTCCTCCCAGGCTCAGGCAAGGCCCCACCAGGGGGCCCGTTGAAGGTCTGGGGGCCACCCTGTGTGAGGGACCGTCTGAGATGGAGTTGTGGTGGGGAAATGGAACTCATCACCAGCTGAGGCTGTGAGTGGCCGATATAACATTCATCCCCGGAGTCTGGACGCAGAATACAATGGGTGCTGGAGGTTCTGACCCATCCCTGAACACTGCAGAAGATGCCGAGATGGTGTGGGAGAGAGCAGAGGCCTCTGTGGACGTGCTGGAGTCCGTCGTGGGTTGGGGACAGGCCCCTCCCATCGGTGCTGCCTTCCTCTTTTGCTCAGTGCTGCCCCCCAGTGTTCACTCAGTGAGAGACAAGCTGGACCAGGACAATATCCAATCTACCATCCAGCTCCAAGCCAGACCACTCAGGAACTTGGGCTATATTATGTCTTTTTGTGACTGTATGCTTTTCTGCGATCGTAACGATGTGTTCTGTGTGCTGTTGCTACTCTGCTTTACATCTTGTCCCTGGAGGAACGCTGTTTTGTTTTGCTGTATGCACGTGTGGCTGATTGACAATTAAACTTGAACTTGAATGTGGTGACGGGTTCTTTTCCGGGTCTGATCTACAGTCAGATCTCACTCGGGGACAGACAGATAAACACGGGGGTGGGGATTGAAAAGAGAAAGGATAATGGTAGCAGGCTACCCCCCACCTACCCCTAAACCCCCCCCCCCATTCCCTGCAGAATTTGTCAATGGTTTCTTACCTGGGGTGACCTGCAGCTGGATCTCACTCTGGATCACATGGATATATGGGGGATTGATGTAGGATGAATCATCATGATTCCTTTCCCTGAACTCAGCCAGACACAGGTAGCTGTGACTGTCCTCCACTCTCAGCTGCTTTAACCTGATCGAGGCATTTCCCAGCTCTGGGTCCCCGATGAGCTCGTACCGAGTCACTCCGTTTTCCGCTGCCCACGATCCATTTCGAATATGCCTGAAGGTGACGATGTGTCGGTAGGGATTCTTCCTCATCCACGTCACCGTGTGTGCGGTGAGGTTCTGCCGAGGCCGTGTGAACACACAGGGTAACTTGGCCGAAGCTCCCTCAGTTCCAGTCATCACAGAGACACTCTCATTGGGAGCTGAGGGAAGGACAGGTGCCAGAATAAATCAGTTAACCCTCAGCAAAAACATTTAACACTGACAAAATTTCCAGCCTGCAAAATAATAAAAACTCCCCACAGCACCCTTCTGAATAAAAATACAACCCATCTGTGTCTCACTAACTGTAAACCATTCAGACAAGAGAAACTCTTTAGAGCATAAAACAGTCCCATCGGGCAGGAGGTAAAGAAGCCTAAATCTCACACCACCACGTTCAGGAATAGTTAATTCCCTTCAACCATTCAGTTGTTGAACTAGCTGACACCAACTCTAATCAGTGGAGTGTAACAAGACTAATCAGTACTGTATTAGAACACTAATCAGTACAGTCTAACACCACCAATCAGTACAGTCTAACAACACCAATCAGTGCAGTGTAACAACAAAAATCACAGTAGTGTAACAACACTGGGAACCACCCTCCTGAATAAAAACACAACCCATCTATGTCTCACTAATTGCAAACCATTCAGACAAGAGAAACTGTTTAGAACATAAAACAGTCCCATCGGGCAGGAGGTAAAGAAGCCTAAATCTCACATCACCACGTTCAAGAACAGCCAATTCCCTTCAGATATTCAGTTTTTGAACCAGTTGACACCAACACTAATAACTACAGTGTAACAACACTAATCAGTACAGTGTAACAACACTAGACACAACAGTATAACAACACTAATCAGTACAGGTAACAACACAAATCACGACAGAATATCAACACTAATCAGTACAGGTAATAACACTAATCACTACAGTGTAACAACATGAATCAGTACATTCTAACACACTACAGGGGACACAACAGCAGAGTGCAGAATAAAGTGTGACAGTTACTGAGAAAGTTCAGTACGGGCAGGCGGTGAGGTGCAGGGCCATAATGAAGTGGGTTGACACGGTAGCACAGCCGTTAGTGTGACACTATGGCAGCTCCGGGTGTCGGAGTTCAGAGTTCAATTCCTGCACCGTCTGTAAGGAGTTTGTACGTTCTCCCTGTGACCGTGTGGGTTTCCTCCGGGTGCTCCGGTTTCCTCCCACAGTCTAAGGATGGACCGGCTCGTCGGTTAATTGGTCATTGTAAATCGTCGTGGGTTCAATAGGTGGGTTTCTGGGTGGTGTGGCTCGTTGGGTCGAAAGGGCCTGTTCCGTGCTGTATCTCTAAATGAATAAACCAATAAATAATGAGGTGGAGAGTCCATCTTATCATACTGGGGACCACTCCATAGTTATAACTGTAGGATAAAAGCTGTCCTTCAGCCTGGTGGTCCGTGCATCCAGGCTGTTGTACCTTCTGCCCAGTGGGAGAGGGCCGAAGAGAGAATGTCCAGGGTGGATGGGAGGGTCTCTGATTTTGCATTCTGTTTCACAGAGACGGTGAGAAGTGTAGACAGAATCCATGGTGGGGGGTTGGCTTCTGTCTTGATGAAGGGGTTAACCTGTGAGGAGAGATTCAGTCGCCTGGGACTATACTCTGTGGAGTTCAGAAGAATGAGAGGGGATCTTATAGAAACATACAAAATTTTGAAAGGGAAAGATAAGATAGAAGTAGGAAAGTTGTTTCCATTGGTAGGTGAGACTAGAACTAGGGGGCATTGCCTCAACATTCGGGAAGAAGATTTAGGATGGGGATGAGGGGAAACTGTTTTTCCCAGAGAGTGGTAAATCTGTGGAATTCTCTGCCCGGGGAAGCAGTTGAGGCTTCTTCACTAAATATACTTAAGAAACAGTTAGATAGGTTATTCCATAGTAAGGGAATTAAGGGTTATGGGGAAAAGGCAGGTAGATGGAGCTGAGTTTACGGACAGATCAGCCATGATCTTATTGAATGGCGGGGCAGGCTCGATGGGCCGGATGGCCGAATCCTGCTCCTATTTCTTATCAGTAGCGTGGATATTGGGTACAAGTTGATTAGGGAGTTAACATTGGCATGTGCTAAAGGTAATGCAGTTGTTATGGGAGATTTCAACATGAAGGTGAACTGGGAGAATCGGGTAGGTGCTGGACCCCAGGATAGGGAGTTTGTGGAGTGTCTAAGGGATGTATTTTTGGAACAGCTTGTGCTTGAGCCAACCAGGAACGAGGCTATTTTGGACTTGGTGATGTGTAATGAACAGGAATTGATAAGTGATCTTGAAGTAAAGGAGCCATTAGGCAGTAGTGATCATAACATAATAAGTTTTTATCTACAATTTGAGAGGGATAAGGGCAGATCAGAGGTGTCAGTGTTGCAATTAAATAAAGGAGACTACGGAGCCATGAGGGAAGAGCTGGCCAAAGTTAAATGGGCAGATGCCCTGGCAGGAAAGACAGTGGATCAGCAGTGGCAGATATTCTTGGGGATAATACAAAAGATGCAAAAGCAGTTCATTCCAATGAGAAGGAAGGATTCAAAGAGGGGGAAGGGGCCACAGTGGTTGACAAAGGAAATCAGAGATTGTATAGCATTAAAGAAAAAGAAGTATGACAGGGCTAAGATGAGTGGGAATACAGATGATTGGGAAAGTTTTAAGGAACAGCAGATCTTAACTAAAAAAGCAATACGGAGAGAAAAAATCAGGTATGAGCTCAGTCTAGCCAGGAATATAAAAGGGGATAGCTAAAGCTTTTTTAGCTATGTGAAGAGAAAGAAGATAGTTAAGAACAATGTTGGCCCCTTGAAGGATGAATTGGGAGAAATTGTTATGGGAAACAGGGAAATGGCAACAGAATTTAATGCGTACTTTAGATCTGTCTTCACCAGGGAGGACACAAGCAATCTCCCAGATGTATGGATGGGCCAGGGTCATAAGATATCAGAAGAATTGAGACAGATTGACATTAGGAAAGAAACTGTGATGAGTAGACTGGTAGGACTGAAGGCTAATAAATCCCCGGGTCCAGATGGTCTGCATCCGAGGGTTCTAAAAGAGGTGGCTCAGGAAATTGCAGATGCATTGGTAATCATTTTCCAATGTTCCTTAGATTCAGGATCAGTTCCTGAAGATTGGAGAGTGGCTAATGTTATCCCACTTTTCAAGAAGGAAGGGAAGGAGAAAATGGAGAATGATCGCCCTGTTAGCCTAACGTCAGTCATGGGGAAGATGCTTGAATCAATTATTAAGGACGAAATAGTGACACATCTTGATGGCAGTAATAGGATTAGGCCGAGCCAGCATGGATTTACCAAGGGCAAATTATGCTTGACTAATCTGTTGGAGTTTTTTGAGGGTGTAACAAGGATGTTAGACGAGGGTAAGCCAGTGGATGTTGTGTACCTAGGTTTTCAGAAGGCATTCGATAAGGTGCCACATAGGAGATTGGTGAGTAAAATCAGAGCTCATGGCATTGGGGGCAGGGTTTCAACATGGATAGAAAACTGGTTGGCAGATAGAAAGCAAAGGGTAGCAGTGAATGGGTGTTTCTCGGACTGGCTGGGGGTGACTAGTGGGGTACCACAGGGCTCTGTATTGGGACCACAGCTCTTTACGATTTATGTCAACGATTTAGATGAGGGCATTGAAAACTATATCAGCAAGTTTGCTGACGATACTAAACTGGGTGGCAGTGTGACATGCGAAGAGGACGTTAGGAGAATACAGGGAGACTTGGATAGGCTGGGTGAGTGGGCAGATACTTGGCAGATGTCATTCAATGTGAATAAATGTGAAGTTATCCACTTTGGAAGCAGGAACAAGAGGGCAGAGTATTGTCTGAACGGTGTAGAGTTAGGTAAGGGAGAAATGCAAAGAGACCTAGGAGTCCTAGTTCATCAGTCAATGAAGGTGAATGAGCAAGTGCAACAGGCAGTGAAGAGGGCAAATGGAATGATGGCCTTTATTACAAGGGGAATTGAGTACAAGAGCAAGGATGTCCTTTTGCATTTGTACAGGGCCCTGGTGAGACCACACCTAGAATATTGTGTACAGTTTTGGTCTCCGGGTTTAAGGAAGGACATTCTGGCAATTGAGGAAGTGCAGTGTAGATTCACTAGGTTGATTCCTGGGTTGGCAGGGCTGTCTTACGCAGAGAGATTGGAGATATTGGGCTTGTACACGCTGGAATTGAGGAGATTGAGAGGGGATCTGATTGAAACGTTTAAGATAATTAAAGGATTTGATAGGATTGAGGCAGGAAATATGTTCCAGATGTTGGGAGAGTCCAGTACCAGAGGGCATGGATTGAGAATAAGAGGTCAGTTATTTAAAACAGAGTTGAGGAAGAGCTTCTTCTCCCAGAGAGTTGTGGAGGTGTGGAATGCACTGCCTCGGAAGACGGTGGAGGCCAATTCTCTGGATGCTTTCAAGAAGGAGCTAGATAGATATCTGATGGATAGGGGAATCAAGGGATATGGGGACAAGGCAGGGACTGGATATTGATAGTGAATGATCAGCCATGATCTCAGAATGGCGGTGCAGACTCAAGGGGCCAAATGGTCTACTTCTGCACCTATTGTCTATTATCTTCTTATGGATCAATGTGACAGGTTGAGCCCTGTAATCGTGTCCTGTCTGCCTCCTCCCCCTGACATTCTGCTGAATCGCAATCGGGATTAGGATAATTTCACCGGCTTGTGTTTTGTGCAGCAGTACATTGCGATCATCATCATCGGTATGTGCTGTGTTGTGTGATGTGGGCAATCACAGTCTCTTAACCATGGTGAACACACACAAAATGCTGGAGGAACTCAACAGGCCAGGCAGCATCTCTGGAGAAGAGTAAACAGCTGACGTTTCAGGCTGACCCCTTCATCAGGACTCACACCGTGCAGAACAGGCCCTTTCATGAGTTCTGATGCAGAGTCTCAGCACAAAACATCGACTGTTTACTCAATTCTGGTGGGAGGAATGTTTGAAATTCTGAGATTGATGTGACTGTTGGGCTGTAGTTTATTTTGCTCTCCTTCAGTTTCTATTTTCTTTCTTGTTGCTGATTGGTGGGTTGAGGTTCTAGAGGGACGATGTGTTGTTTTTTGTGTGAGGGAGGGGTTAGGGATTGACGTTCCTGTTGCTGATTGGTGGGTTGGGGTTCTAGAGGGACAATGTGTTGTTTTTCGTGTGAGGGAGGGGTTAGGGATTGGTGTCTGATGTTCCTGTTGCTGATTGGTGGGTTGGGGTTCTAGAGGGACGATGTATTGTTCTTTGTGTGAGGGAGGGGTTAGGGATTGGTGTCTGATGTTCCTGTTGCTGATTGGTGGGTTGGGGTTCTAGAGGGACGATGTATTGTTCTTTGTGTGAGGGAGGGGTTAGGGATTGGTGTCTGATGTTCTTGTTGGCTGTTCTGTGTGGGTGATCTGTGTGGGGAGAGGGTGTTGGGTTTGGTGTTGTCAGCACTGTATTTTTTGAGAGGGAGTGGGTTGGGGGCTTGAGGCTTTCGATCTTCTGACAATCATCTTCCATGTGGGTGATCTGTTGGCTTTTGTGCGAGGGAGGGAGGTGGGGGGCTGTTTGAGGTTTGCGAGATTTTTCTTTTTCCTTTTCGTGTGGGGGTCAGTGGTCGCATAACCAGAATTTGTGATCTGCACCAGCTGCTTGTTACACCATCCACCACCTGATCCCATGGATTCACATGAACCTGATCAGGGGTCTAAGCAGGGGCTACACCTCGCCCAAGGGTAAAGTGAAGACTAGTGGAGGGAAGGAGTGTCTTACACCTCCTTTGGTAAAGACGTATCTTCACCCTGACACCCTGTTATACATTGCAATACATATTAATTAAAAACTGTAAATTTCAATAAGAAATATATACCTACATGTATAAATTTTAAGTTAAATAAGTAGCACAAAAGAGGGAAAAATAGGGAAAAGAGTGAGCTGGTCCTCACTTTTCTGATTGTCCATTCAGAAATCCGACGACAGAAAGGAAGAAGCTCTTCCTGAAATGTTGAGTGTGTGTCTTCTCTGGGAAGCTTCCTGATCCTCCGTTAGAACTCCACTCATTCCTCCCAGGCTCAGGCAAGGCCCCACCAGGGGGCCCGTTGAAGGTCTGGGGGCCGCCCTGTGTGAGGGACCGTCTGAGATGGAGTTGTGGTGGGGAAATGGAACTCATCACCAGCAGAGGCTGGGAGTGGCCGATATAACATTCATTCCCAGAGTCTGGACACAGAATACAATGGGTGCTGGAGGTTCTGACCCATCCCTGAACACTGCAGAAGATGCCGAGATGGTGTGGGAGAGAGCAGAGGCCTCTGTGGACGTGCTGGAGTCCGTCGTGGGTTGGGGACAGGCCCCTCCCATCGGTGCTGCCTTCCTCTTTTGCTCAGTGCTGCCCCCCCAGTGTTCACTTAGTGAGAGACAAGCTGGACCAGGACAATATCAATAGACAATAGGCAATAGGTGCAGGAGTAGGCCATTCTGCCTTTTGAGCCAGCACTGCCATTCAATGTGATCATGGCTGATCATCCACAATCAGTACCCCGTTCCAGCCTTCTTCCCATATCCCTTGACTCCGCTATCTTTAAGAGCTCTATCTAACTCTTTCTTGAAAGCATCCAGAGAATTAGCCTCCACTGCCTTCTGAGGCAGAGCATTCCATAGTTCCAAAACTCTCTGGGTGAAAAAGTTTTTCCTCAACTCTGTTCTAAATGGCCTACCCCTTATTCTTAAACTGTGGCCTCTGGTTCTGGACTCCCCCAATCTCGGGAACCCGCTTCCTGCCTCTAATGTGTCCAATCAGTTAATAAGCTCCAAACACAAGGAAATCTGCAGATGCTGGAAATTCAAACAACACACACAAAATGCTGGTGGAACACAGCAGGCCAGGCAGCATCTATAGGGAGAAGCACTGTCGATGTTTCGGGCCGAGACCCTCCATCAGGTCCCTTTGCCTGATGAAGGGTCTCGGCCTGAAATGTTGACAGTGCTTCTCTTTATAGATGCTGCCTGGCCTGCTGTGTTCCACAAGCATTTTGTGTGTGTCCCTTAATAATCTTATATGTTTCAATCAGATCCCCTCTCATCCTTCTAAATTCCAGTGTATACTAGCCCAGTCACTCCAATCTTTCAACATACGACAGTCCCGCCATCCCGGGAATTAACCTCGTGAACCAACGCTGCACTCCCTCAATAGCAGGAATGTCCTTCCTCAAATTTGGAGACCAAAACTGAATACAATACTCCAGGTGGTGTCTCACCAGGGCCCTGTACAACTGCAGAAGGTCCTCTTTGCTCCTTTACTCAACTCCCCTTGTTATGAAGGCCACCATGCCATTAACTTTCTTAAATGCCTGCTGTACCTTCATGCTTACTTTCAGTGACTGATGAACAAGGACACCTAGATCTCATTGTACTTCTCCTTTTCCTAACTTGACACCATTCAGATAGTAATCTGCCTTCCTGTTCTTGCCACCAAAGTGGATAAGTGCACATTTATCCACACTAAACTGCATCTGCCATGCATCTGCCCACTCACCCAACCTGTCCAAGTCACCCTGCATTCTCCTAAGATCCTCCTCATATTTCACACTACTACCCAGCTTTGTGCCATCTGCAAATTTGCTAATGTTACTTTTAATCCCTTCATCTAAATCATTAACGTATATTGTAAATAGCTGCGGTCCCAGCACCGAGCCTTGCGGTACCCCACTAGTCACTGCCTGCCATTCTGAAAGGGACCCGTTAATCCCTACTCTTTGTTTCCTTTCTGCCAACCAATTTTATATCCATGTGAGTACCCTACCCCCAATACCATGTGCTTTAATTTTGCCCACTAATCTCCTGTATGGGATTTTATCAAAGACTTTCTGAAAGTCCAGCTACACCACATCCACTGGCTCTCCCTTGTCCATTTTCATGGTTACATCCTCAAAAAATTCCAGAAGATTAGTCAAGCACAATTTCCCCTTCATAAATCCATGCTGACTTGGACCGATTGTGTTCCTACTATCCAAATGTGCTGTTATTTCATCTTTTATAATTGACTCCAGCATCTTCCCAACCACTGATGTCAGGCTACCTGGTCTATAATTCCCTGTTTTCTCTCTCCCTCCTTTCTTAAAGAGTGGGATAACATTAGCTATCCTCCAATCCTCAGGAACTGATCCTGAATCTATAGAACATTGGAAAATGATTACCAATGCTTGAACGATTTCTAAAGCCACCTCCTTAAGTACCCTGGGATGCAGATCCTTAGGTCCTGGGGATTTATCAGCATTCAGTCCCATCAGCCTACTCAACACCATTTTCTGCCTAATGTGAATTTCCTTCAGTTCCTCTGTAACCCTAGGTCCTCTGGCCACTATTTCCTCTGGGAGATTGTCTGTGTTCTCCCTAGTGAAGACAGATCCAAAGTACCTGTTCAACTCGTCTGCCACTTCCTTGTTCCCCATAATAAATTCACTCGTTTCTGCCTTCAAGGGCCCAACTTTGGTCTTAGCTAATTTTTTTGCTCTTCACATACCTAAAGAAGCTTTTACTATCTTCCTTTATATTCTTCGCTACCTTATCTTCGTACCTCATCTTTTCCCCCCATATTGCCTTTTTAGTTATCATCTGTTGCTTTTAAAAGTTTCCCAATCCTCTGGCTTCTCCCTCATCTTTGCTATGTTATACTTCTCTTTTATTTTTATGCCGTCCTTGACTTCCCTTGTCAGCCACTGAGAAACCTTCTTCCTTTTTGGAATGAACTGATCCTTCACCTTCCGAATTATTCCCAGAAATACCTGCCATTGTTGTTCCACTGTCATCCCTGCGAGAGTATCCTTCCAGCCAACTTTGGCCAGCTCCTCCCTCATGGCTCCATAGTCCCCTTTCTTCAACTGTAATACTGACACTTCTGATTTTCCCTTCTCCCTCTCAAATTGTAGATTAAAATTTATCATATTATGATCACTATCTCGTAATGGCTCCTTTACCCTGAGTTCCCTTATCAAATCTGGTTCATTACACAACACTAGATCCAGAATTGCCTTCTCCCTGGTAGGCTCCAGTACAAGCTGCTCTAAGAATCCATCTCAGAGGCACTCCACAAACTCCCTTTCTTGGGGTCTAGTACCAAACGGATTTTCCCAGTCTACCTGCATGTTGAAATCCCTCGTTACAACCGCAGAATTACCTTTGTGACATGCTAATTTTAGCTCTTGATTCAACTTGCACCCTATATCCAGGCTACCATTTGGGGGCCTGTAGATAACTCCCATTAGGGTCTTTTTGCCCTTACAATTTCTCAGTTCTATCCATACTGACTCTACATCTCCTGATTCTATGTCACCCCTCGCAAGGGACTGAATTTCATTCCTCACCAGCAGAGCCACCCCACCCCTTCTGCCCACCTGTCTGTCCTTTCGATAGGACGTATATCCTTGAATATTCATTTCCCAGCCCTGGTCCTCTTGCAGCCGTGTCTCTGTTATTCCTACAACATCATACTTGCCAATTTCCAACAGAGCCTCAAGCTCATCCACTTTATTTCTTATACTTCGTGATTCATATATAATACTTTTAATCCATTACTGCTCTTGCTTCTCACACCGATCCCTACTGCACTTGGCCATACACTCCGATCCCTTCCTGAGCTTTCTGCTGCGTTAATTCTGTTGTCTTTCTTAACCTTTCTTATTCTCTCTCTCCCTTTAACTCCATCCTTGTATTTCCAGTTTGTCTCCTCCCCCCCACTTATTAGTTTAAACACACCCGTGTAGCAGTGGCAAACCTGTCTGCCAGAATGCTGGTCCCCCGCCTGTTAAGGTGCAACCCGTCCCTTTTGTACAATTCATCCCTACCCCAAAACAGATCCCAGTGGTCCAAGAATATAAATCCTTGCTTGCCGCACCAGCTCCTCAGCCACACATTGAGATCCCATATCTCCCTGTTCCTGCCCTCTCCAGCACGAGGAACTGGAAGCAAACCAGAGATAACCACCCTGGAGGACCTGCTTTTCAGCCATCTTCTGACTTCTCTGAAGTCCCGCTGCAGAATTTCTTTCCTCTTCTTCCCGATGTCATTTGTGCCGACATGCACTACCACTTCCGGCTGTTCACCTTCACCCTTGAGGATTCCCTGCAATCGGTCCGTGATTTCCTGGATCCTGGCTCCAGGGAGGCAACACACCATCCTTAACTCCCGCCTGTTGCCGCAGAAACCCCTTTTGGTACCTCTCACCCTGGAGTCCTCTACTACCACGGCTCTGCCTGTCATCTGTCTCTTCGGCTTGGCTTCAGTTTTTGACTTGCAGACCTGTCCACCTCTAAGACTAGCAGCGTCTTCTGTCTCGACAGCTTCCAAGAGAGTGAACCTGTTTTCAGGAACCACATCCCCCGGGGTCTCCTGTACTCTAAGAATCCATCCCTTCCTCATTGTCAACCCCCCTCTATCTTCTGGTATCTTCGGCGTCACACTCTCACTGTAGGTCCTGTCCAGAAAACTCTCATTTTCCCAGGTGAACCAGGTCATCCAGTTGCCCCTCTAGTGCCCCAACACGGTCCTTCAGGAGCTGAACCTGGACACACTTTCCACAGTTGCAGTAGCCAGAGGCACCATCAGTGTCGCTGACCTCCCACATCAGGCAAGCATCACACTGAGTCAGTTTACCTGTCATCTCTTCACCACCTCTCACCCTCTCCAATTGTGGTGTAGTCGCTTCCCTCAGTCTCCTCGCTGAAGGCTCTCGAGCTAAAGATTCACGCTTTCCTCACAAGGCCGCTTATATCCAATCCACAGTCCAGCTCCAAGCCAGACCACTCAGGAACTTGGGCTATATTATGTCTTTTTGTGACTGTATGCTTTCCTGTGATTGTAACAATGTGTACTGTGTGCTGTTGCTACTCTGCTTTACACCTTGTCCCTGGAGGAACACTGTTTTGTTTTGCTGTATGCACGTGTGGCTGATTGACAATTAAACTTGAACTTGAATGTGGTGACGTGTTCTGATCTACAGTCAGATCTCACTCGGGGACAGACAGATAAACCCGGGGGTGGGGATTGATTAGAGAAAGGATAATGGTAGCAGGCTTTCCCCCACCCACCCCTAAAACCCTCCCCATGCCCTGCAGAATGTGTCAGTGGTTTCTTACCTGGTCTGACCTGCAGCCGGATCTCACTCTGGATCACGTGGATAAATGGGGATTTGATGTTGGATGAATCATCATGCTGGCTTTTCCTGAACTCAGCCAGACACAGGTAGCTGTGACTGTCCTCCACTCTCAGCTGCTTTATCCTGATCCAGGCATTTCCCAGCTCTGGGTCCCCGATGAGCTCGTACCGAGTCACTCCGTTTTCCACTGCCCACGATCCATTTCCATGGCGCCTGAAGGTGACGATGTGTCCGTAGGGATCCTTCGTCATCCACGTCACCGTGTGTGCGGTGAGGCTCTGCGGAGGCCATGTGAACACACAGGGTAACGTGGCCGAAGCTCCCTCGGTTCCAGTCATCACAGAGACACTCTCATTGGGAGCTGAGGGAAGGACAGGTGCCAGAATAAATCAGTTAACCCTCAGCAAAAATGTTTAACACTGACAAAATTTCCAGCCTGCAAAATAATAGAAACTCCCCACAGCACCCTTCTGAATGAAAACAGCCCCACATGTGTCTCACTCATTGAAATCTATTCAAACAAGAGAAACTGTTTCGAACATAAATCAGTCCCATCAGGCAGGAGGTAGAGAGGCTTAAATCTCACACCACCATGTTCAGGAACAGCTAATTCCCTTCAATCATTCAGTTGTTGAACTAAATGAAACCAACATTAATCAGTGAAGTGTAACAACAGTAATCAGTACAGTATAACAACACTAATTAGTGCAGTGTTACACCACCAATTGGTACAGTGTAACAACAAAAATCACTGCAGTGGAGCAACACTTATCATAAAAGTATAACAACACTAATCAGTACAGGTAACAACATTAGACACGACAGTATAACAACACTAATCAGTACAGGTAACAACATTAGACACGACAGTATAACAACACTAATCAGTACAGGTAACAACATTAGACACGACAGTATAACAACACTAATCAGTACAGGTAACAACACTAGACACAACAGTATAACAACACTAATCAGTACAGGTAACAACACTAGACACGACAGTATAACAACACTAATCAGTACAGGTAACAACATTAATCAGTACAATATGAGGGAGGGGTTAGGGATTGGTGTCTGATGTTCCTGTTGCTGATTGGTGGGTTGGGGTTCCAGAGGGATGATGTATTGTTTTTTGTGTGAGGGAGCGTTTACGGATTGGTGTCTGATGTTCTTGTTGACTTTTCTGTGTGGGTGATCTGTGTGGGGAGAGGGTGTTGGGTTTGGTGTTGTTGGCACTGTATTTCTTGAGAGGGAGGGGTTTGGGGGCTAGGGGCTTTTGATCTTCTGACGATCGTCTTCCAGGTGAGTGATCTGTTGGCTTTTGTGCGAGGGAGGGAGGTGGGGGGCGGGGGATTTGAGGTTTGCAAGATTCGTCCATTTCCTTTTCATGTAGGGGTATTGATATCTATTCTTATAATGAATCCCATGGTATTTCTAGAAATCAGGGTTATCTGGAGAAGATAAGTATCAGAGTTGTATTCTATATGCAGACTTGGCCAATAAAATTAACCTTTGATCCTTCCCCCATAGACGCTGCCCGACCTGCTGAATTCCTCCAGTATTTTGTGTGTGTTGCTCTGGATCTCCAACAACAGCAGATTTTCTCCTGTTTATGACCATGATTGTTCTTGGCAATTTTTATACAGAGGTGGTTTCCATCACCTTCTTCTGAGCAGTGTCTGTACAGGACGGGTGATCCCAGCCATTATCAATACTCGTCAGAGATTGTCTGCCTGGTGTCAGTGGTCGCATATCCAGAATTTGTGATCTGCACCAGCTGCTTGTTACACCATCCACCACCTGATCCCATGGATTCACGTGACCCTGATCGGGGGCGAAGCAGGGGCTACACCTTGCCCACGGGTAAAGTGAAGGCTAGTGGAGGGAAGGAGTGTCTTACACCTCCTTTGGTAAAGACGTATCTTCACCCTGACACCCCGTTATACATTGCAATACATATTAATTAAAAACTGTAAATTTCAATAAGAAATATATACCTATATGTACAATTTTATATTAAATAAGTAGCACAAAAAGAGGGAAGAAAGGAAACAAAATGAGATGGTCCTCACTTTTCTGATTGTCCATTCAGAAATCTGACGGCAGAAAGGAAGAAGCTCTTCCTGAAACGTTGAGTGTGTGTCTTCTCTGGGAAGCTTCCTGATCCTCCGTTAGAACTCCATTCATTCATCCCAGGCTCAGGCAAGGCCCCACCAGGGGGTCCATTGAAGTTCTGAGGGCCACCCTGTGTGAGGGACCGTCTGAGATGGAGATGTGGTGGGGAAATGGAACTCATCACCAGCTGAGGCTGGGAGTGGTCGATATAAAATTCATCCCCAGAGTCTGGACACAGAATACAATGGGTGCTGAAGGTTCCGACCCATCCCTGAACACTGCAGAAGATGCCGAGATGGTGTGGGAGAGAGCAGAGGCCTCTGTGGATGTGCTGGAGTCCGTCGTGGGTTGGGGACAGGCCCCTCCCATCGGTGCTGCCTTCCTCTTTTGCTCAGTGCTGCCCCCAGTGTTTACTTAGTGAGAGACAAGCTGGACCAGGACAATATCCAATCTACCATCCAGCTCCAAGCCAGACCACTCAGGAACTTGGGCAATATTATGTCTTTTTGTGACTGTATGCTTTTCTGCCATCGTAACAATGTGTACTGTGTGCTGTTGCTACTCTGCTTTACATCTTGTCCCTGGAGGAACGATGTTTTGTTTTGCTGTCTGCACGTGTGGCTGATTGACAATTAAACTTGAACTTGAATGTGGTGACGGGTTCTTTTCCGGGTCTGATCTACAGTCAGATCTCACTCGGGGACAGACAGATAAACCCGGGGGTGGGGTTGATTAGAGAAAGGATAATGGTAGCAGGCTACCCCCCACCCCACCCCCCCCCCCAAAACCCTCCCCATGCCCTGCAGAATGTGTCAATGATTTCTTACCTGGTCTGACCTGCAACCGGATCTCACTCTGGATCACATGTATAAATGGAGGTGTGACGTGCTCTCTGTCGGATGAATAATCATGCTTCATGTTCCTGAACTCAGCCAGACACAGGTAGCTGTGACTGTCCTCCACTCTCAGCTGCTTTATCCTGATCCAGGCATTTCCCAGCTCTGGGTCCCCGACGAGCTCGTACCGAGTCACTCCATTTTCCGCTGCCCACCATCCATTTCCTTGATGCCTGAAGGTGACGATGTGTCGGTAGGGTTCCTTCCTCATCCACGTCACCGTGTGTGCGGTGAGGCTCTGCGGAGGTCGTGTGAACACACAGGGTAACGTGGCCGAAGCTCCCTTGGTTCCAGTCATCACAGAGACACTCTCATTGGGAGCTGAGGGAAGGACAGGTGCCAGAATAAATCAGTTAACCCTCAGCATAAATGTTTAACGCTGACAAAATTTCCAGCCTGCAAATAATAAATATTCCCCACAGCACCCTTCTGAATGAAAACAGCTCCACATGTATCTCACTAATTGCAAACCATTCCAACAAGAAAATATCTTTAGAACATAAATCAGTTCCATTGGACAGGAGGTAGAGAAGCCTAAATCTCACACCACTGCGTTCAGGAGCAGCCATTTCCCTTCAACCATTCAATTGTTCAACCAGTTAACACCATCGCTAATCAGTGGAGTGTTACAACAGTAATGAGTACAGTGTAACAACACTGTTCAGTACAGTATAACAACTCTAGTCAGAACAGTGCAACAATACTAATCAGTACAGTGTAACAACACTACCCATTACAATGTAACAACACCAGTAGATACAGTCGCAGCATATGTCACTACAATGTGAATAAACTAATCAGTACAGTGTGACAACCCAATCACTACATTGTAACAGCACTGATTATTCAAACGAGAGGACATGATTTGAGAGTTAGGGGGCAAAAGTTTAAGGGAAACACGAGGGGGTATTTCTTTACTCAGAGGGTGATAGCTGTGTGGAATGAGCTTCCTGTGGAAGTAGTAGAGGCCAGTTCAGTTGTGTCATTTAAGGTAAAATTGGATAGGTTTATGGACAGAAAAGGAGTGGAGGGCTATGGGCTGAGTGCAGGTCGGTGGGAGAAGGTGATAGTAATGTTCAGCAAGGACTAGACAGGCTGAGATGGCTTGTTTCTGCGCTGTAATTATTATATGGTTATATGGTTGTAACAATTGTAACTACAGTGCAACAATACTAGTCAGTACAATCTAACAGTCTAGTCAACACAGTATCAACACTAGTTGGCACAGTGCAACAAAACACCTTGGTACAGTGTAACAAGCCTAATCAGTACAGGGTCACAACACTAATCACTACAGTGTAATTGCACTCATCATTGAAGAGTAACAACAAATATCATTACACTGTGACAACACTCATCAGTACAGTGAGCACTACAGATTATCAATGCTACAATAATTGCATTAAAGTGGATTTTGTTTTTCCTTTGGTATTATTGTGCTTCATATTGTAAAAGTTATTAAAATGCTTGTAATAATTCATTTAGATTTTAATTAATGAGTGAGACGATCAATGCATTTCCACCTCAGAGCTCTCGTCACTAAGATAGAATTCTGCTCACCATTTACTCGGTAGCTGTGCTACACGCTCCGTTCATTTTACATAACATGTTATAAATTACCTGTGGGAATACTTTGCATTATGAGCTGTGTGTGATACTGTATATGTTTTCTGGATGCACCTTGGTCTGGTGGAACGCTGTTTCATTTTGTTGTAGATATGTACAGTCAGATGACAATAAAAAATATCATGATCTCTGCTTGAATCTACTCTCCACACCTCCAGTGTAATACTTACTGTACTGAAAGTGTTCAACAGCCTGAGCTGGTGGGTTTGACCGGGAATTCTACAGTGAACCCTCTCCAGTGTAATACTTACTGTACTGAAAGTGTTCAACAACCTGAGCTGGTGTGTTTGAGAAGGAATTCTACACGGAACCCTCTCCAGTGTAATACTTACTGTCCTGAAATTGTATGACAGCCTGAGCTGGTGTGTTTGACAGGGAATTCTACAGTGAACCCTCTCCAGTGTAATACTTACTGTCCTGAAATTGTATGACAGCCTGAGCTGGTGTGTTTGTGAAGGAATTCTACTGTGAACCCTCTCCAGTGTAATACTTACTGTACTGAAAGTGTTCAATACCCTTACTGGTGTGTTTGAGAAGGAATTCTACACGGAACCCTCTCCAGTGTAATATTTTCTACATGAAAAGTGTTCAACAGCCTGAGCTGGTGCGTTGAACATGTAATTCTCCAGTGTAATATTTACTGTACTAAACGTGTTCAACAGCCTGATGTAGTGTGTTTGATATGAAATTCTGCAGTAACCATGTCCAGTGTAAAGACTTACTGTACTGAAAGTGTTCAACAGCCTGAGCTGGTGTGTTTGAGAAGGAATTCTACAGTGAACCCTCTCTAGTGTAATACTTACTGTACTGAAAGTGTTCAACAGCCTGAGCTGGTGTGTTTGAGAAGGAATTCTACAGTATACCCTGCGTTATAGAAAGATAGAGCAGCGGGCTGTTTACTGTTTACCTGTGCTGCAAACTATATGCATTCTGTATTATTCTTTATTAGTTGATATTTGGTAATATTGTGTTTTATGAGCTGTGTGTGATATATGTTGATTCCAGGGATGAAGGGGTTAATCTATGAGGAGAGATTGAGTTGCCTGGGACTATACTCTCTGGAGGTCAGAAGAATGAAAGGGTGTATTGTAGAAATGTACAGAATTTTGAAAGTGTTAGATAAGATCGAAGTGGGAAAGTTGTTTCCATTGGTCAGTGAGACTCGCACTAGGGAATGTTGTCTCAAGATCAATGGGAGAAGATTTAGGACACAGATGAGGAAAAACTTTTTCTCGCAGAGAGTGGTGAATCGGTGGAATTCTTTACCCAGGGAAGCAGTTGAGGCTTCGTCGCTAAATATATTTAAGAAACAGTTAGATAGGTTTTCACATAGTAAGGGAGTTAAGTGTTATGGGAAAAAGGCAGGTAGATGGAGCTGAGTTTACGGACAGATCAGCCATGATCTTATTGAACGGCGGGACAGGCTCGATGGGCCGGATGGTCTACTCCTGTTCCTATTTCTTATCTTCTTATGTTTTGTGAGTGGACCTTGATCCGGAAGAAGGAGGTTTCACTAGAACACTAGAATACTACAACACAGTACAGGCCCTTCAGCCCTCCATGTTGTGCCGACCCATATATTCATTAAAAAAAGTACTAAACCCACACTATCCCATAACCCTCTATTTTTCTTTCATCCATGTGCCTGTCCAAGAGGCTCTTAAATACCCCTAATGTTTTAGCCTCCACCACCATCCCTGGAAAGTCATTCCAGCCACTCACAACCCTCTGTGTAAAAAACTTACCCCTGATGTCTCCCCTAAACTTCCCTCCCTTAATTTTGTACATATGCCCACTGGTGTTTGCTATTGGTGCCCTGGGAAACAGGTACTGACTATCCACCCTATTTATGTCTCTCATAATCTTGTAGACCTCTATCAAGTCCCCTCTCATCCTTCTACACTCCAAAGAGAAAAGTCCCAGCTCTGATAACATTACCTCATATGACTTGTTCTCCAATCCAGGCAACATCCTGATAAATCTCCTCTGCACCCTCTCCATAGCTTCCACATCTTTCCTATAATGAGGTGACCAGAACTGAACACAATACTCTAAGTGTGGTCTCACCAGAGATTTGTAGAGTTGCAACATGACCTCTCTACTCTTGAACTCAATCCCCCTGTTAATGAAGCTTAGCATCCCATAGGCTTTCTTAACTACCTTATCAACCTGTGCAGCGACCTTGAAGGATGTATAGATTTGAACCCGAAGGTCTCTCTGTTCATCCACATTCTTAAGTAACTGACCATTAACCCTGCGCTCAGTCTTCTGTTCTCCTTCCAAAATGCATCACCTCACACTTATCCGGATTGAACTCCATCTGCCATTTTTCCGCCCAACTCTGCAGCCTGTCTATATCCTCTTGTAACCTTTGACAACCTGCAGCTCCATCCACAACTCCTCCAATCTTCGTGTCATCCGCAAACTTACTCACCCATCCTTCTGCCTCTACATCCAGGTCATTTATAAAAATCACAAATAGCAGGGGTCCCAGGACAGATCCTGGAGGCACTCCACTAGTCACTGAACTCCAGGCAGAATACTTTCCATCCACTACTACCTTCTGCTTTCTTCCTGTAAGCCAAGTTTTTTTTTATCCAAACAGCCAAGGTGCCAGAGATCCCATGCCTCATGACTTTCTGGATGAGTCTATCGTGGGGGACCTTGTCAAATGCTTCGCTAAAATCCATGAAGACCACATCTACTGCTCTATCGTCATCAATTACTTTTGTTACTTCTTCAAAAAACTCAATTATGCTTGTGAGGCATGACCTTCCCTTCACAAAGCCATGTTGACTATCCTTGAGTAGACTGTACTTCTCCAAATGCTCATAGATCCTATCCTTAAGAATCCTTTCCAATAGTTTGCAGACCACTGACGAAAGACTCACCAGTCTATAGTTCCCAGGTTTCTCCCTATTACCTTTTTTAAATAAGGGAACTACATTTGCCATCCTCCAGTCCTCTGACACTTCCCCTGTAGCTAAAGAGGATTCAAAGATCATAGCTAATACTCCAGTGATCTCTTCTCTCAATTCCAACAGCAACTTGGGGTGTATCACGTCTGGCCCTGGGGACTTGTTAATCTTGATGTTTTTAAGAAGATACAACATTTCTTCTTCCTTAATCTCCACATTGTCCAGCACACAGACCTGTTTCTATTTCGACCTCACCCTGATCAAGGTCCTTTTCACTTATGAATACTGAAGCAAAGTATTCACTTAGGACCTCCCCAACCTCCGCCTCCAGGTACATGTTGCCTTCATCCTTTAGCGGTCCCACCTTTGTTCTCATCGTCCTCTTATTCCTCACATAGGCAGAGCATGCTTTGGGGCTCTCCTTAATCCTACATGCCAAGACCTTCTCACGTCCCCTTCGAGCTCTCCTAAGTCCTTTCTTAAGCTCCTTCCTGGCTACCCTATATTTCTCATGAGCCCCTCCTGCTTCCTGCTTCTTATATCTAACATTTGCTTCTTTCTTCCTTTTGATGAGTTGCCTCACATGTTTCATCAGTCACGGTTCCCTTTTCCTACCATTTTTTCCTTGCCTCAGTGGAACAAACCTATCCTGAACACAGCACAAGTGGTCCCTAAACTTCTCCCACATTACTTCTGTGCTTTCACCCTTGAACATATGTTTCCAATTTACTCTCGCTAGTTCCTGCCTCATCCCTTCATTGTTAGCCCTTCCCCAGTTAAGCACTTTCCCATTTTGTCTGTTTTTATCCTTTTCCATAGCTATGCTGAAGCTAAGGGAGTTGTGGTCAATCTCACCAAATTCTCCCCCACCAAGAGGTCTGTCACCTGACCAGGTTCATTACCCAGAACTAGATCCAGTATGGCCTCTCCTCTCGTCGGCCGGTCCACATACTGTGTCAGGAATCCTTCTTGAACACACCTGACAAATTCAGCCCCATCTATTCCCCTTGCAGTCAGGAGGTGCCAGTCAATATGAGAGAAGTTGAAATCACCCAGAACTACAACCCTATATTCTCTGCACAATTCTAAAATCTGCCTGCTTATCTGCTCCTCGGTGTCCTGAGGGCTATTTGGTGGCCTATAGATTACTCCCAGCACAGTGATTGATCCCTTCCTATTTCTGACTTCCACCCACACTGACTCAGTGGACACTCCCTCTGCAGCGTCCTCCCTTTCTATAGCCGTGATACTGTCCCGACCAGTAATGCTACTCACCCACGCCCCCCCTTTCTACCTGCCATCCTGTTCCTTTTAAAACACCTAAACCCTGATACCTGCATCAGCCAATCCTGCCCTTCCTCCAGCCAAGTTTCAGTAACGGCCACAACATCGTAGTTCCATGTACTGATCCATGCTCGAAGTTCATCCCCTTTATTCCTAATACTCCTAGCATTGAAATAGACACATTTCAACCCCTCTAACTGGCTACATTTATGTTTTGTCCCCTGCCTGTCCTTCCTCACCAACTCAGAACACATAGCATCATGCTCTTGTCCTTCTACCCTAATCTCTGCACTCACATTCTGATTCCCACTCCCCACCAAACTAGTTTAAACCCTCCCCAACAGCTCCAGCAAACCTGCCCGCCAGGATATTGGTCCCTTTCCAGTTCAGGTGCAGCCCGTCCTTTTTGTACAGGTCAGACCGCCCCCAGAAGAGATCCCAATGATCCAGAAACCTGAACCCCTGCCCCCTGCACCAACTCCTCAGCCACGCATTCATCTGCCATAACTTCCTGTTCCTACCCTCTCTGTCTCGTGGCACAGGCAGCAATCCCGAGATTACCACCCTTGACGTTCTGTATCTGTGTACAGTCAGATGGCAATAAACTTGCCCTTGATTGCTGCTTTTCTGATGCAACGCTCTGTGCCCGTGTTGCTACGGCAACTGGATTTTCACTGCACCTGTGCAGACACGTAGGCAGACGTGCAATGAAAATCGTCCCTGCAGCAGCAAGTAAGTTCAGTTCCACTCCCCTCATTACAGGAAGGATGAGGAAGCTTTTGAGAGGATGTAGAGGAGATCTACCAGGATGCTGCCTGGACCAGAGAGCATGTTTAATGAGGAAAGGTTGAGCGAGCTGGAGACTTTCTCTTGGGAGTGAAGAAAGATGAGAGGTGACTTGATAGAGGTGAACAAGATGATAAGAGGCATAATCGAGCTGACAGCCAGAGACTTTTCCTGGAAAGTATTGGGGGGGATGTCAGAGGTCAGGGACAGGTTCATTACACAGAGAGTGGAGGGTGTGTAGAACAGATGGAGTTCAACCCAGATAAGTGTGAAGTGATTCATTCTGGTAGGTCAAATCTGAATACAGAATATATGAATGGTAAGACTGGTGGCAGTGTGGAGGATGAGCTGGGTCTTGGGGACTCTGTCCATAGGACACTCAAAGCTGCTGCACAGGTTGACAGTGGTGTTAAGAAGGTGTCTGGTGTACTGGCATTCATCAGCTGTGGGATTGAGTTCAAGAGCCCTGAGGTAATCTCTCTAGAGTAGGTTACATGGTCAGCACAGCATTGTGGGCCGAATGGCCTGTAATGCGCTGTAGATTTCTGTTTCTATATTCTCCGTAAGAGAGGATCACTGATCCCCCAGGTTCGGGGGTTCAGCTCAGGGTAACAACCCTGACGGGTAAAACAATGTTGTTATGGAAACAGCAATGGAGAATCCTTCGACATCTGAGTGTGACGGTATTCCTGAGTCCCACTCGGGAATTGTATGACTGACAGCAGTGAAAACCGAGAGGAAGCTACTGACACGATGAAGGAAGCCCTGAATGCTGCCAGAGATGGAGGCCCTTCATTGCTGACTGAAATGGCAGCAGCGTCACGTACAGGGGGGAGGGAGAGAGAGGGGAGAGGGAGGGGAGAGGGAGGGGAGAGGGAGAAGGGGAGCAGGGGGAGGGCAGGGGAGAGAGAGAGACTCTTCGAGACACGGATGTTGTAGAAATGGAGGGGCATGTGGGAGGCAAGGGGGTGAGATTGATCTTGGAGCAGGTTTAAGGGTCAGCACAACATTGTGGGCTGAAGGGCCTGTTCTATGGGCTAGTGCACATGACAATCACATCTATTTGACATGATATCCTGCAAAATGTACTTGCAAATAATGAATAAAATGAGTTTTCAGGGAGATAAAATGTGAAATGATTAGTGTAGATTTACAACTCAGTGCTTAAACATCGGTCCTCACCTCTCACAGACAGATCTGTTAGAACCACCGTTTGAAATTTGCCAACATTGAGCTCCACCCGGCACCGATACCGACCACCGTCACTCCGGTTCAGTCGCTCCACCATTATCGAGGCATCTTTCCGACTGAGGTTCCCCACGAATCCGAACCGCCCTCCTCCAGCCTCCTGTGTCGTTGTATCGCACCCGGAGGGGCCGGAACCGGGATATGTGCACTTAAACACCAGATTACCTGCACTTTGTTCCCCCCTGTACCAGATCACGGTGCCGGACGGGACGCTGTCTTTCAGTGGGAGGGTGAAAGTACACGGTAACACAGCGGGAGCCCCTTCCACCGCAGAGACCACATCAGCGCCGGACATTGACCAACCACTTATCGAATAGTCTGCAGAGAGAGAGAGAGAGAGTGAATGTCAGTGAGAGAGAGAGAGTGTGAGAGTGAGTGAGAGAGAGTGGGATAGAGAGATAGTGAATGAGAGAGAGTGAGAGAGAGAGAGAGTGAGATAGAGAAAGTGAATGAGAGTGAGAGGGAGAGAGAGAATGTGAGTGAGTGAGAGAGAGAGGCAGTGATTGAGAGAGTGTGAGAGAGGGGGGAGTGAATGAGAGAGGGAGAGAGGTCGATATTTGAACAACAATCTGCTGAAGGAATTCAGCCGGTCGAGCTGCATCTGTGGGTGTGAAAGGACGTTGAAGTTTTTGTGTTCATTGGGACTGATAGAGAAGTTGAGAGGGGTGGGACAAGTCTGAGGTGATTGATGGATTGAGGAGGAGTGAGACAGGAGTCTGAGGTAACTGATGGATGAGGAGGGTGAGACCGGAGTCTGAGGGGAAGAATGGACTGAGGAAGGTGAGTTAAGAGTCTCAGGTGATTGAGGATTGAGGAGGGGTGAGACCGGAGTCTGAGGTGATTGAGGATTGAGGAGGGGTGAGACAGGAGCCTGAGGGGTTGGATAGATTGAGGAGGGTGAGACAGGGGTCTAAGGTGATTGAGGATTGAGGTGGGATGAGACGGGTCTGAGGTGATTGAGGATTGAGGTGGGGTGTGAGTTTAAGGGCAGGTTGTGCTGGGTAGGGAGGGGGAAGGGAGATGGGAGATGTGGTAGGTGGTGAAAGATGGATAAGAGGGATGGAAAGGAGATTCAGATGGAGAGATGTGATTGTAATCAGTTGTTTGAGGGAGGGCCACCAAGGACTCACTCTCCAGCCTGATACTCTGAGATGAGAATGGGACCCACTGGGGGAGATGCGTCTGGCAGGTGGAACCGGGTCAAGAGAGGGGATGGTGAGGAAAGTGGGTGAAAAATCTGGGAAACAGACATGGAGATTCACAAACCTGCCTGTCCAGGCAGACCCATTGTCTCTGCTTGCTCCTGCCCCACTGAACTCATTTCTGCCTATCTCGACTCTGTTTTATCTCCCTTTGTTCAATCCCTTCCCACCTATGTCCATGATTCTTCCCATGCTTTACATCTCTTCAAAGATTTCAGGTTCCCTGGCCCCCACCACCTTATTTTCACCATGGACGTCCAGTCCCTTTATACCTCTATCCCCCACCAAGAAGGTCTCCGAGCTCTCCGTTTCTTCCTGGATTCCAGACCCAGCCAGTCACCCTCTACCACCACTCTTCTCCACCTCGCGGAATTAGTCCTGACGCTTAACAATTTCTCCTTTGGCTCCTCCCACTTCCTCCAAACTGAAGGTGTAGCCATGGGCACCCACATGGGTCCTAGCTATGCCTGCCTTTTTGTCGGCCATGTGGAGCAATCTATGTTCCAAGCCTACACCGGTATCTGTACTCCTCTTTTCTTACGTTATATCGACGACTGCATCGGCGCTGCTTCCTGCACACATGCTGAGCTCGTCGACTTCATTAACTTCGTCTCCAACTTTCACCCCGCCCTCAAATTCACCTTGTCTATTTCCGACACCTCCCTCTCCTTTCTAGATCTTTCTGTTTCTATCTCTGGAGACATCCTATCCACCGATGTCTACTACAAACCTACAAACTCCCACAGCTGCCTAGACTATTCCTCCTCCCACCCTATCTCCTGCAAAAATGCTATCCCTTTCTCTCAATTCCTCCGCCTCTGCTGCATCTGCTCTCAGGATGAGGCCTTTCATTTTAGGACAAAGGAGATGTCTTCCTTTTTTAAAGAAAGGGGCTTCCCTTCATCCACTATCAACTCTGCCCTCCATCGCGTCTCCTGTATTTCACACACCTCTGCCCTCACCCCATCCCCCCACCAGCCCACCAAGGATAGAGTCCCCCTGGTCCTCACCTATCACCCTACCAGCCTACAGATCCAACGCATAATCCTCTGTAACTTCCGCCACCTCCTACGGGATCCCACCACCAGACACATCTTCCCCTCCCCCCCACTCTCGGCTTTCCGCAGGGATCGCTCCCTATGCGACTCCCTTGTCCATTCATCCCTCCCCCCATCCCTCCCCACCGACCTCCCTCCAGGCACTTATCCCTGCAAACTGAAGAAGTGCTACACCTGCCCCCAAACTTCTTCCCTCACCACCATCCCAGGCCCCAGACAGTCCTTTCAGGTGAGGCACCACTTCACCTGCGAGTCAGCTGGGGTGATATATTGTATCCGGTGCTCCCGATGTGGCCATTTATACATTGGGGAGACCCGCCACAGACCGGGAGACCGTTTCACCGAACATCGGCACTCAGTCCTCCAGCAGTGGCGGGATCTCCCTGTGGCCACTCACTTCAATTCCACAGACCACTCCCACTCCGACATGTCTGTCCATGGCCTCCTCTACCTTCAAGATGAGGCCACACGCAGGTCGATGGAGCAATACCTTATCTCCCGCCTAGGTAGCCTCCTTCCTGCCGGCATGAACATTCAACACATAGACCCCTGCCCCCCCCTTACCCCATCCCTATCTATAATTTTAGTCTGGTTCTCTTTCTCTCTCTTTTTCCCCCCTCACTATAATCTCCCCTCAGCCCTAATTCTCCACCTTCCCCCCTAGCCCATTTCCCCCCAGCCTATCACTTCCCAGCTCTCTACTTCATCCCTCCCCCCACTTCTTATCCCCCCTCGACCATCCCATGTTACTTCACTCCTGATGAAGGGTTTCGGCCCGAAACGTCGTTACTACCTCCTCCCATAGAAGCTGTCTGGCCTGCTGAGTTCTGCCAGCATTTTGTGCTTTTTATGGAGTTTCACTACTGTCACGAGTGGATCTTCAGATGTCAGTGGGCCTGACAACCATCAAACCAGGGGAGTGGGTTATAGACTGGGCCCTGACATGGGGGAGGGGAATCAGAATCAGCTTTAATATCACCGGCATCTGTCGTGAAATTTGTTGTTTTCTCACAGCTGTACAGTGCAAAGCATAAAATAAAAACTATTATTTACAATAAATATATATAATAATTCAATTTGATAAGCAGAGCAAAGGTTTTGCTGTTGTCCGGGTGAGCCAAGGCCACGTGAGAAGCCAGTGAGATTGCATCCACTGTAGACCTGTTGTGGTGACAGGCAAATTGCCATGGGCCCAGGCTCTTCCTGAGGCAGGAGTGGATTCCAGCCAAGACCAACCTCTCGAGGCATTTCATGGCAGTAGATGTGAGTGCCACTGGGTGATGGTCGTTAAGGCAGCTCACCCTGCTCTGCCTGGGCACCGACCGGTCTGATGTTACCCTTTTGAAGCAGGTGGGGCCTCTGACTGCAGCAGTGAAGGATTGAAGATATCCTTCATCTTTCCCAACAGTTGATCGACACAGGCTTTCAGCGATCTTCCAGATACACCAGCAGGGCCTGACAACTAAATGATCAGTAATGGATAGCCAGGACTGGGAACAGGCTGTGATCCATAGGAGGGTCCAGGCTGGGGGGTTTATATGTGCAATAATGGATACTCAGGAGTGGGCTACACGCTGCGGTCTGGTGCTGTAGAGACCGGAGTGGGGGTTACGTCAGAATCAGAATCAGAATCAGATTTAATATAGAAACAATAGAATAGACAACGAGATTGCATCACTGGCGTATGTCATGAAATTTGTTGTTTTGCGGCAGCAGTTCAAGGCAATGTATAATAATAAAACCCATAAATTGCATATAAACTAAGGAAAAGAAATAAACAAGTTGGGCAAAAAGAGTGGAAAAATTCTGAGGAAGAGCTCATGGATTCATTGACCATTCAGAAATCTGATGGCGGAGGGGAAGAAGCTGTTCCTGAATCGGTGACTGTGTGTCTTCAGGCTCCTGTACTCTGGCAAGTTTCTACAGATATACCTGCTGAGTGTTCTAACTGGCCGAGGGGAAGAAGCTGTTCCTGAATCAGGCTCCTGTTCCTCCTCCCTGATGGTGGCAATGAGAAGAGGGCATGTCCTGGGTGCTGGGTCCGTAATGATGGATGCCGCCTTTTTGAGGCGTTGCATTTTGAAGGTGTCCTGGGTGCTGGGGACACCAGTGCTCACGATGGAGCTGACTGAGTTTATAACTTTCTGCTGGTCTTTCTGATCCTGAGCAGTGGCCCCACCAGACCAGACAGTGATGCAGCCAGTTAGAACGCTCCCCAGGTATCTCTGTAGAAATTTGCCAGTGTCCCTGGTGACAAACCAGTTCACCTCAGACTCTTATTGAAATATAGAGCGTTACAGGCTGGGGTCGAGTCAGGGTTTCGGGGGTTTGTCATTGTCGTCTGTTCCCCGGGGCCGATGGCTTTTACAATCCTACCATTTCATTTTCAGGTGGGGAAGTGATTGGAGAATCGGGGGCACCGGTTACGGAGAGGAGAGCTCTTGGAATTAACTCGGAGTGACGGAACAGTTGCAGCATTCAGGAGGACATTCAGCCCATTGAGTTCATACTGGCCCTGTGTAAGAACAACCCAGCCAGTCCCTCTCCCCTCACCACCAGATTCTGGCATCTTTCACCTTCCTTTCCAGTCCTGGTGAAGGGCCCCAGGCCAAAACATTGACTGTTTATTCCCCTCCATAGAAGCTGCCTGAGCTGCTGAGATCCTCCAGCATTTTGTGTGTTACTCACGTTGTGGTAGATCGTGATGTCAGAAGTTCATTTTTATTACCTGATAATGGGAAACAGAATGGCTCCGTGAACCTCAGGCACCTGGTGAGCCAGGGAGGGAACAACCGGGATTTCTCAGTAGCAGATGACCATAGATTTACTGTATTTAACACGAGAACATAGAACACAGAGCAGTAGAGCACAGGCACAGGCCTTTCGGCCCACAATGTTGTGCTAAACCAATTAAATTAGTGACCTACTAAACTAACCCCTCTGCCTACACAACATCCATTTCAATATCCAATGTCTGTTCATGTGCTGATCTAAATGTCTCATAAAAGCCCCTAATGTATCTGCCTGTAACACCTCCCCAGGCAGAGCATTCCAGTAACCCGGCACTGTCTGTGTAAAACATTTACCCCTCACATCCCCTTTAAACCCCTTTCACCTTTCAATGCAGGCCTTTGGTATTAGACATTTCAACCCTGGGAGGAAGATACTCTCTGTCTGCTCTCTCTGTGCCTCTCATAATCTTACAAACTCTATCAAATCTCCCCTCAGACTCCGTTGCTCCAGAGAAAACAACCCAAGTTTATCGAACCTCTCATTACAGTAAACGCCCTCTAATCCAGGCATCATCCTGGTGAACCTCGTCTGTACCCTCTCCAAAGCCTCAACATGCCTCCTACAGTGGGTGATCAGAACTGTACACAATGCTCCAGATGTGGCCTAGCTAGAGTTTTATAAGGCTGTAACAACTTCCTGACTTTTGCCTGGGTGGAGGAGGGGAAAGGACACCGAGAATAAGAATCAAGAGGTTATAGTCATTGAGGGGGGATCTCTTTGCAACCTGATAGGTAACCTGAATATTGATAGGCCGAGATAGAGTGGAATTGGAGAGGATTGTTCCTGTAGTCGGTTTGAATATTGATAGGCCTGGGTAGAGTGGATATGGAGAGCATCTTTCCTATAGTCATTTGGTGGAAGAACATCTCAGATTCCATCGGGGGGGGGGGGGGGGGGGCCCTCCATCCTGACAGCATCAGCATCGATTTCTCCAAGTTATGGTAATTTCTCCTCTCTTCTCCCTTCTCTCTGATATTCCCTCCTCTTCTCCTGACCTGCCTATCACCTCCCTCTGATTCCCCTTATCCATCCTTTCCTCCCATGGTCTACTCTCCTATCCTATCGGATCCCTTCTTCTTCAGCCCTTTACTTTTCCACCAATCACCTCTCAGCTTCTTACTTCATCCCACTGCCCTACACAGACACCCTCTCTCTCACCTGGTCTCACCTCTCACCACCATCTTGTACTCCTTCCCCTCCCCCCACCTTTGTATATTGTCTTAGAACACAGAACATAGAAATGTATAGATCATTACAGGCGCTTCATACCACAATGTTGTACCGACCATTGAAAACTACTCTAGGCGCTGCCTAGAATTTCCCTAGTGCATAGTCCTCTATTTTTCTAAGCTCCACGTACCTACCTAAGAGACTCTTATAAGACCCTGTTGTACACTTTCATCACCGCCACTGACAGTGCATTCCACGCACTCACCACTCCCTGTGTGAAAAACTGACTCCTGACATCACCTTAAAACTATTTCCCCTCGTTTTAGCCATTTCAGCCCTGGGCAAAAGCCTCTGGGTATCTCCAAGATCAAAGCCCCTCGTCATCTTATACACCTCTATCAGGTCACTTCTCATCCTCGGTCACTCCAAGGAGAAAAGGCCAAGATCACTCAACCTATTCTCATAAAGTACGCCCTCAAATCCAGGCACCATCCTGGTAAATGGCCTCTTCACAATCTCTTTACTATCCACATTCTTCCTGTAGTGAAGTGACCAGAACTAAGCACAGTACTCCAAGTAGGGTCTGACCAGGTCTTATATCGCTGTAACATTACCTCATGGCTCTTGAACTCAATCCGACAACTGATAAATGCCAACACACCATATACCTTCTTAACAACACTGTCAACCTGCACAGCACCTTTGAGTATCCTATGAATTCGGACCCAATGATCTCTTTGATCCTCCACACTGCCAAGAATTACCATTAATACTATATTCTGCCATCATATTTGACCTACCAAAATGAACCACTTCACACTTATCCAGGTTGAAATCCATATGGCACTTCTCAGCCCAGTTCTGCATCCTATCAATTTCCCACTGTAGCCTCTGACAGCCCTCCACACTATCCAAAACACCTCCAACCTTTGTGTCATCAGCAAACTTTCTAACCCATCCTTCTACTTCTTCATCCAGGTCACTTAAAAATTACAAAGAGGACGGAAACCAGTACAGATCCTGGCGGAACTCTACTGTCCACCGACCTCCATGCAGAACATGGACCATCTACGTCACCCTTTGCCTTCTGTGGTCAAGCCAATTCCGGATCCACAAATCAAGGTCTCCTTGGATCTCATGCCTCCTTACATTCTGCATGGGGAACCATATCAAATGCCTTACTGAAATCCATATTCACTACATCAGCTGCTCTACCTTCATCCATGTGTTTTGTTACATCCTCAAGGACTTCAATCAGGCTCGTAAGGCACGACCTGCCCTTGACAAAGCCATGCTGACTATCCCTAATCAGATGATGTCTCTCCAAATACTCATAAATCCTGCCTCTCAGGATATTCTCCAGGAAATTGCCCACCACTGAAGTCAGACTCTGGGTCCATACTTTCCTAGGTTGTCTCTACTCCCTTTCTTGAACAAGGGAACAACATTTGTAAACTTCCAATACTCTGGTACTTCTCCCATTCCTATCGATGATGCCACGGTCATTGCAAGAGGCTCAGTAATCTCCTCCCTCACTTCCCACAGTAGCCTGGGCTATATCTCATCCAGTCCCAGTGACCTATCTAACTTTATGCTTTTCAAAAGCTCTGGCACATTCTCTCTCCATGCACACGTTTCCACCATCGCACCTAATGGGTCCTATACTCACACAGCTCATCCTCTTGCTCTTCACATACTTGTAGAATGCTTCCCTTAATCCTGATCACCAAGGCCTTCTCATGGCCCCTTCTGGCTCTCCTAATTCCATTCTTAAGCTCCTTCCTAGCAACCTTGGAATTTTCTAGAGCTCTAACAGTACCTAGTTTCCTTAACCTTTCATAAGCTTTTCTTTTCTGCTTAACTAAATTTTCCCCATCCTTTGTACACCATGGTTCTTTAACCCTACCAACCTTTCCCTGCCTCAATGGAACATACCTATGCAGAACTCCATGTAAATGTTCCCTGAATATTTGCCACATTTTGGCCGTGCATTTCCTTGAGAACATCTCCTCCCAATTTATCCTCCTAAATTCCTGCCTGTTACATACCTGTAATAGTTTAAATGAACCAGCAGCAATAGACCACGCCTGGAGTCTGGTTTTGATGTTAAAACCACTATCTTTATTAGTATCTACTTAATATAACAACGTAAACAAGAATAATCAAAAGTTAACAGTATTATGAGTATCCATATGTGTAAATATAACTCCCAAACTACTGAGCTCGGAGGGCGGGGTGGGGGGGGGCTCCAGGCTTAAAATCGTGAGATGGTGAGGTATGAAAGTTCAGTTCATCCACAGATTAAATGATGTGAGAGAGAGATTTGTAATCCAAGGTGAATGTCGAGAGAGGGCATTTATGTCGTATTCCACGAGTTCCACGGTGGTAAAACAAGATAACAATTGCCATAGGATTTGTCCATTGTTTTTCCAAATCCACTTACAGATTATCACCAAAAGTAGCTTATCACAGGGGTATCGTCTTCAAAGGGAACTACCACCCAGGCAAGGGTTAACACATAGGTAGATTCAACAAGGTTGCCCCCAGTCACACAACGTGATAGCCACATCAACGTGCTGGGTCAATGCTCAACCCACACTTGTGGGCACTCGGAAGTTCCAACCAGTGACCCCTTAGTCAGTGGCTTCCTTCCCTTGTCCGACTCCAACTGTGACTGACTGTGTGTGAGTGAGTGTCCTTACTTAAATCAAAACAAGCTGCAGAGTCAAATAGTTCCGCCCCTCTCTCTCTCTTAGTGAGAATCAAACAGGAGCTGAGAAAGCTGTCGGCTGACGTCACTCAGGCATTCTCTCTTAAAATGACAGTCCACGGCAAGATAGACCTAGGGGTTCATCACACTGCCTAACAGCATCATATTTCCCCCGACCCCAATTACGTGTTTTCCCAAATTGTCTGCTCCTATCCCTCTCCAGCGCTATGGTGAAGAAGACAGAGTTGTGCTCATTACCTCCAAAATGTTCTCCCACCGAGAGATCTGACACCTGACCAGGTTCATTTCCCAATACCAGATCGAGTACAGCCTCTCCTCTCGTTGGCTTATCTACATATTGTGTCAGAAAGCCTTCCTGAACACACCTAACAAACTCCACCCCATTAAACCCCTCTCTCTAGGGAGATTCCAGTCAATAGTAGGAAAGTTAAAATCACCAATCACAACAACCCTATTATTAGAATAATCTGTCTCCCTATCTGCTCCTCGGTATCCACATTACTATTGCAGGGTCGATAAAAACACCCAGTAGAGTTATTGCCCCTTTCTGTTTGTGACCTCCACCCACACTAACTCCGTAGACCATCCCTCCATGACTTCCTCCTTTTCTGCAGCCATGACACGATCCCTAATTAGCAATGTCATGCCCCCACCTCTTTTGCCTCCCTCTCTGTTCTTTTTGAAACATCTGAAGCCTGGCATACTCTGCGGCCATTCCTATTCCTAAGGCATCCAAGTCTCTGTAATGGCCACAACGTCAATGTATTGATCCACACTCTAAGTTAATCCCCATTGTTTTATGATACTCCTTGCATGAAAATAGACACATCTCAAACCAAAAGGCTGAGTGCATCTGCCCATCCTTCCTCACAAACTCACCACTGTCTCTACTTGTGCTCCAACCTCCCCATCCTCTGCCGCTTCACTTCGGTTACCACCCCCTGCAAATCTCGTTTAAACCCTCCCCAAAAGCCTTAGCAAACCTCCCCACCAGGATATTGGTCCCCCTCAGATTCAAGTGCAACCCGTCCTCTTTGTACAGGTCATACCTGCCCCAGAACAGGTCCCAATGATCCAAAAATCCTTCAGCCACACATTGATCCTCCATCTCATTCTATTCCTATACTCACTGTCGTGTGGCACAGGCAGCAATCCCAAGATTACTATCTTCGAGCTCCTGCTTCCCAGCTCCCTTCCGATCTCCCTGTATTCTGTCTTTAGGACCTCCACCCTTTTTCTGCCTTTGTCATTGGTACCAATATGTACCACGACCTCTAGCTGCTCACCCTCCCATTTCAGGATATTGTGGACTGTCCCCGTCCTTTCCAGCCCAAAATGATGACAGTACATTCCTCTCAGTAGTTGATGGCTGATCTGCTGAATTCCTCCAGCATTTCCTGTGTGTTACTCCACAGGGCACAGCTTCAGCTTAGAGGGACGTACCTTTAGAATGGAGATGAGGAGGGATGTCTTTAGCCAGAAGGGGTTGAATCTGTGGAATTTATTGCCACAGAAGTTTGTGCAGGCTGTCATTGGGTGTACTTAATGCAGAGGTTGATAGGTTTTTGACTTCTAAAGGCATCAAAGGTTATGTGGAGAAGGCAGGAAAATGGGGTGAAGAGGGATAATAAATCCTTCTAAAATTTCGAGTTGCTACAGTAGTACAGCGGTTAGAGTTACGCTGTTACAGAGCCAGCGACCTGGGTTCAATTCCCACAGTTGCCTGTATGGAATCTGACAAAAGGTCTTGGCCCAAAACCTCAACAGTTTATTCCCCTCCATAGATTCTGCCTGATCTGCTGTTTCTCCAGCATTTTATGTGGCTCTGAATTTCCAGCATCTGCCAAATCTTTTCTGTTTGTGCTTTTGCATGGAGCCAGCCTGAGGTCAATGGGCAGAATGGCCTTTTAAAAGGGCTACAACCAGGGCTCAATGCCATCATGCAGTGAAACCTCTCACTTCAATGCATTTCAGTGGAATCTGTGACAGTTTTGCAAACATCAATGTTTAGCTTCCCCCGATCTAACCGCACGCCTGGAGTTCTTGCACCCTTTACAGACAGGGTAAATGCAAGCAGGCTTTTTCCACTGAGGATGGGTGGGACTACAAACAGAGGTCATGGGTAGAGGGTGAGAAGTGAAAATTTTAAGAGGAACTCAGAGGGTGGTGAGACTGGAATGAGGGGACAGTATAAATTGTGCATAGAGATCGATTTCAACATTTAAGAGAAGTTTGGACAGGGACACTGAAAGAATACGGAGGGTTATGGTCCCAGTGCAGGTCAATTGGAGAAGGCAGATTAAATAGTTTTGGCATGGCCTAGATGGGCCAAAGGGCCTGTTTCAGTGCTGTACTTCTCTATGACTCTATAAACAACACAGCTTCATTAGGAGGTTGAGATGGGGGTCAAACTATGACCATGTCCAACAAGACAGAGTTACTTACATTCCCAGAGCAGAACTGGCTAATAGGAGAGGGTCTAATTTTAAGGTGACTGGAAGAAAGTATAGGGAGTAAGTTTTCGACAGAGTGTGGTGGGTGTGCAGAACATCCTGATGGTCGTAGAGGCTGAGACATTATGGACACTTAGATAGACACACTGATGGAAGAGAAATGGAGGGTTATGTGGGAGGGAAGGGTTAGATTGATCTTGGAGCAGGATAAAAGAATGGAGCAACATTGAGAGCTGAAGGGTCTGTACTGTTCTGGACCGTCCAGTGTTCTCTGCATCCTTTTGGTGTTCAATAGATGGCCACAAGTGTGAAGCAGAACAAAACCATTGTTACTCTGGATCCAATGCAGCACAAAAATACAATAAAGTAAAGAGCACAATAATAACACAATAAATATAAACACTGTACATATGATAGTTTCTATACATAGGTTGATATATAGATTGACAGATAGACTTTATGTCCATAAAGTGACTCCAGACTCAGGAGTGTCTGTACTTCAGGTGACTGACAGGAAATGGTAAAGTTGTCATTCATATGGAACTTCATGTATATACAATCAATCCACGTATATAAGCTGTCTAATGTACTAATACTTACTGTGTTCTTTAGTATTATAAATTATTATGTTATTCTTATTCAATGTCGATATAACATCCCAACTCTGTATTCAATATGTCTTCACCAACATCTTGTACAACTACAACATCACACAACCCAGGACAACAGTGACCACTTGAGCACCCAGTCAGTACTCCCTCCTTCCACCGCCAGCGCACAGTGGCCGCGGTGTGCACCGTCTACAACACGCAACGCAGTTACTCGCCCTGCTATTCCAGCAGCCACCACCTCTCCACATCAGGGTATCAGGTGGATGTGAACACCACCACCCGCAGGCTCCCCTCCCAAGTATATTCATTAACTGAGACACAATGCAGAATAGGCCCCCTCCGGCCTTTTGAGCCGTGATGCCCAACAACCCAAGTCTAATCACGGGACAATTCACAATGACCAGTTAACCCACCAACCAGTAGATTGTGGGAGAAAACCAGAGCACCTGGAGGAAACCCATGAGGTTACAGTGAGTTCAGAGTTCAGAGTTCATTGTATATATAGATTATACAACCTTGTGATTTGTCTCCTTACAGGCAGCCACAGAACAAAGAAACCCAAAAGAACCCATCATTGCTACAGTCCTGATTGAGAAGTTACAGAACCTGGGCCTCAGTACTTCCCTCTGCAACTGGATCCTCGAATTCCTAACTGGAATGTCACAATCTGTGCAGATTGCTAATAACATCTCCAGCTCACTGACAATCAACACTGGTGCACCTCAAGGATGTGTTTTTAGCCACTGTTCTAGTCTCTCTACACCCATGACTGTGTGGCTAGGCATAGCTCAAACACCATCTATAAATTTGCCGGCAATACAATCATTGTTGGTAGAATCTCGGGTAGTGATGAGAGGGCGTACAGGAGTGAGATATGCCGATTAGTGGAGTGGTGTCGCAGCAACAACCTTGCACTCAACGTCAGTAAGACCAAAGAGCTGACCGTGGACTTCAGAAGGGTAAGACGAGGGAACACAAACCTCATCAAGGGATCAGAAGTGGAGAGAGTGAGCAGTTTCAAATTCCAGGGTGTTTCAAAACATCGGAGGACTGAACCTGGTCCCAACATGTCGATGTGATTACAAAGAAGGTACAACAGCGGTTATATTTCACCAGGAGTTTGAGGAGATTTGGTATGTCACGCAAAAGACTCGCCCATCTCTACAGACGTACGGTGGGGAGCATTCTGACTGGCTGTATCACCGCCTGGAATGGGGGGGTGGGGGCTACAGCATAAGATGGAAGGAATCTGCAGAGAGTTGTAAAAGTAACTGGGCGCCATCATGGGCTCCAGCCTCCATAGTTTCCAACACATCTTCGAGGAGTGGTGCCTCAGAAAGGCAGCATCCATCATTAAGGACCCCCATCACCCAGGACATGCCCTGTTCTCGTTGCTACCACCAGGCAGGAGGTACAGGAGCCTGAAGACACACACTCAGCGATTCAGGAACAGCTTCTTCCCTCTGCCATCCGATTTCTGAATGAACAATGAACCCTGAAAACTACCTCATTACTTCTTTATTTCTGTTTTGGTGCTATTATTTAACTACTTTATACACATATATACACTTACTGTGATTCAGTTTTTCTCTGTTATTAGGTATTGCATCGTACTGCCGCAACAAAGTCAACAAGTTTCTCAACATATGTCGGTGATATTAAGCTTGATTCTGATTCTGAAGGCCGTCGAATAGCCAATGTACAAAGGGGAAAGATCGTGAAAACAATAAAAATAAGCAAATAGTATTGAGAACTGAAGAACGTACAGACAGCGGCGAGAATTGAACCTGGGTCACAGGGAATGTAAAGCATCACGCTAACCACCACACTACAGCTTCGCTCCAAATTCATCACCACCCAGGCTTGGAATTGTGCCCGGCCTTTAACTGGGATCAAACTTGGACGTCTCTTCCCAATAGTACTGGGGTTCATCGTCACCAGAAGGCAGTCCACCCCAGCACTCAGGGAAGGACAGGGTCCCAACACCGACCCTCCACTGGCAGAACCAACGTCCAAATAGATCGCGCTGCACCACAAAGTAAAACGAGCCTTTAGGAGAGAGACAACGGGGAGACAGGGGACAATGGAAAACACCTACTGTATCCCCGGACTGAGACGGACAACAGGACGGTGCAGAGACAAACCCGGAGAGAGAGCATTTCCAGCGCTTCAGTGTGGAGTCCTCTCACACTTCAGTTCTTTCTTCATTCTCTCGCTGAAATACAGAAGCTGCTCGATTTGCTGCTTCACTTCCTCAAAAAAAAAACATTCTCAGCAACTGTCGAAGTTAGTAGCTGGCAGGAAGTCATTTCAAACACAGTGCACTTTCTCATGACGGTAGTTACAAACTCTTCGCGTTTACTGGAAGCAAATTTTATGCAAATACGATGCTGTGGAAAGGTCTTAGGCACTTACATATATATAGCTTGGTGCCAAAGACTTTTGCACAGTCCTGCAGTAATTTGCAAATACCAGATTCTGCAAGTCCAGAGCAACACACACAAAATGCTGGAGGCACTCAGCAGGCCGGGCAGGAGGGGAGTGAACAGTCGATGTTTCAGGCCGAGTCCCTTTCATTTTGATCCTGAAGAAGGGTCTCGGCTCGAAACGTTGACTCTGGGCTCTTTTCACGAGATGCTGCTTGATCTGCCGACATTAGGGTTAAGGTGAGGGTTGAAGTGTCCAATACCAGAGGGCATTGAAGGTGAAAGGAGGGTAGGGTCAAGGGGGCCATGGGGGGTAAGTTTTTTTACTCAGAGGGTGATGGGTGCCTGGAATGCCCTCCCTGGTAGGATGGTGGAGGCAAATACATTGGAGGCTTTTAAGAGACGTTTGGATAGGTGCATGGGTGTGAGGAAGTTGGGGAGAACCAACTAAACCAACTAACTGTTTCTGCTACACTAAGTCTATATCCCAAACCACAATTCATGCATCAGTCCAAGAGTCTCTTAAACGCCTCTACGGAATCTGTCTCCCCCGCCCCCCCCCCAACCCCGGCAGTGCGTTCTGCACACCCACCACTCTCTCTGTAAAGATAAATTTGTGCCCACACCCCCTTTGAACTTACCCCCTCCCAGCTGAATCACACACCCTCTGGTATCAGACATTCTTCAGCCAGACAGTCGTGATTCTGTGAAATTTATCGCCACAGACGACCGTGGGAAGTCAAGTCACTGCGTATATTTGAAACGGAGTCTGATAGTTTCTTCATTAGGAAGTGTATCAAAGGTTATGGAGAGAGGACAGGAAAATGGGGTTGAGGGGGAAACTAAATCAGCCATAATGGAATGGTGGAACAGACTCGATGGACCGAATGGCCTAATTCTGCTCCTATATCTTGTGACCTTACGGTCCAATTCCTGGAGTGAACAGGGATAAGATACATGGATCTGGCAATTGCAATTAGTGGGTGAGGTCAAAGGGAAAGAGACCATAAAGTACGGGACTGGAGGGGGAGAGAACTGACCAGGAGGAAGAGGTCCTGCAGGTAACTGGACACAGGAAGAGTTAGTGTCCGGGGTTTCACCGAAGGCAGTGTGACCATCATCACGGGGGCACAGGAGACTGCAGATGCTGGAAACAAAACACACTGCAGGAACCCCAGATTCAACATTCAACATTCAAATTGTTTCATTTCATTTCCAGTAGACAAGTGTAAAGGAGAATGAAATAGTTGTTACTCGGGGTTCGAAGCAACTCGAAAAAACACTGAGATAATACAAAAAATACACAAGATAAGTATAAACACATAAGATAGTTTCTATACACAGATCAATTGTGTGTCCATAAAGTGACATGAGGCACAGGAGAGTGTGTACATAAGGTGACTGTCAGGAAATGATGAAGAGGTGGTGGTAGGGGTGTGGAGAGGGGAGGGGTTGATCAGACTTGCTGCTTGGGCAAAGTAACTGTTTTTGAGTCTGGTGGTCCTGGTGTGGTGCTGATGGGAGTGGGACAAACAGTCCATGAGCGAGAGGGGGTGGGAGTGAGATCATTCATGATGTTACCTGGCCTTTAATGGCACCTTTCTGTGTATATATGAACACTGATCGACGGAGGCCACTCTCCTCACTCCCACTGTAAAGTATTCCCGGAGTGGTTCTGTCTGTAATCGTGTTGGTGGGTGTCCAATGTGGCAGGAATTGATCAGGTCAGACAGCATCTGTGGAGACAGGTGGAAAGGTGAGGTTTGGAAGGAGATGGAGAGTTGGTATTTTGGGTCGAGTTGAGACCCTTCCTGTGAACCGCTCTATCTGTCACATTGTTTCTCGTCCTGCCTGCGGCAATAATCAGTCCGCTATGCACAGGGAAAGTTTGAATGCTTGAGGACATTCTCCCTGGAGTGTAGGAGAATGGGAGGAGGTTTGATTGATGTATACATTATACGGACAGTTTAATTATATTATATTATACGGACTGACTTTTTCCACTGAGGTCGGGCTGAGACTGGAGACTGGAGGCCTGGGGTTGGATGACTGTCCATGTGTGTGGGTGGGTGGGTGTAAGGGAGGAATGGGGCTTGTTTCACTATTGACGTTTGGTTGCTGTTGTGTTCAGTGTTGTTATGGTGGGCATGGTGGGCTTGCTATGTGGTAACACTTGTGGTAACACTTGCAGGCTGCCCCCAGCTCATCTGCAACACAAATGCTGCATTGGACTGTACATTTCAATGTACATGGGGCAAATAAAGCTCATCTTATGTGTAGTTTTTCATAAGTTCTCTGGTATTTCTTTTTGCCTCTACAAACAATGAATCTGAAGGTATAAATGCATACTTTCATAATCAATTTACGTTAGGACTTTGCCCCTGGTGACTTTTCCCAATTTAAGTTCAATAATTTTTTCAAAAATTCTCATGCAATTTTTAATCTACATAGAATCCAAACCATCTTTTTGTTCCCTCTTACTCTGACATGACTCTCTCTCTATCTCTATACAGCCAGGTGTATCAGATAAAATTAAGAATGAATGGGAAAAAGAACTTCAACTTTCCTTACCTGCAGAGCAATGGGAGAAAATTTTACATTTAGTTAACTCCTCCTCTAAATGTGCCAAATACGCATTGATACAATTTAAGGTGGTGCATAGGGCCCACATGTCTAAGGAGAAACTTGCTCATTTTCACTCCCACATTAATCCTATCTGTGATAGATGCCATTCCAAAGTAGACTCTTTGACTCACATGTTTTGGTCTTGCCCTTTTTTGGAGAAATACTGGAAAAATATTTTTGGTATTATTTCAACAGTTTTGAGTATTAAATTTTTGGCTTACCAATGATGGATAACAATTATTTATTCCCTTCAGCTCGTTGGATGATTGCATTTGTTACATTAATGGCTAGAAGATCCATTCTATTGAACTAGAAAGAGATTAATCCTCCAACTACATTCCAATGGTTTTTCCAAACTATATCTTGTTTAAATTTAGAAAAAAATCAGAAGTGTTATTTTTGACCCTTCAGTTAAATTTGAAGAAACCTGGAGACTATTTATTTAACATTTTCATATGAGCTAAATTGACCCTTCCCGAACCTTTTTTATTACCCTTAAATATTTGGATAGAGGAGTGGAGTTATTGACACTACTGTTTATACCTGTTATAATATAATAGCCCAGCTTTGGTTAGTTCAGTTTGAAGTTAGTTAGTTTTTTTTTACTTTTTTGTTGGTTTTTTTTTTCTTTTACTATGCAAATACAGTATGAGTTTGGGAGGCTTAATATATTTGTGTTATCAATAGTTTATAGTTATATATACTGCCTGATTAACTGTGTATTCTCAAGCTCTCTGCATTTCTATTGTTACTGTGCTTTGTTTGAAAATCATTAAAAAGATTTAAAAAGAAAGAAAGACTCTCTCTATCTCAATGGTGAGAGAGGGTCTGCTGACTCTCGAGTTGGAGAACTCGAAATAAGCGACACTGCAGACAGTAACGTCGAAACAATGAGCTGTTGACCTCACTTCTTGCTGTGGCAGGAGTGGTATCTCCCTGTCATTAGTGAGAAAAAGGGCCAGTTGAGATGGAGTGGCACATAGTGCTGTGAAGAGCACAACTCTTTACGGGACAAACAACCAGGTTCAATTACCATCACCGTCTCTAAGGAGTTTGCACATTCTCTCTGTCAGCATAAAATTGTAAGATATAGGAACAGAATTTGGCCATTTGGCCCATCGAATCAGCTCCACCATTTCATCATGGCCAATCCCATTTTCCTCTCAGCCCCAATCTCCTGCCTTCTCCCCGTATCGCTTCATGACCAATCAAGAATCTATCAACCTCTGTCTTAAATGTACATAATGACTCGGCCTCCATAGCTGCTATGGCAACAGATTCCACAGATTCACCACTCTCTGGCAAAAGAAATTCCCCCTCATCTCTATTCTAAAAGGATGCCCCTCTATTCTGAGGCTGTGTCCTCTGGTCTTAGAATCTCCCACCAGAGGAAACATCCTCTCCACATCTACTCTATCGAGGCCTTTCACCATTCGATAGGATTCAATGAGGTCACTCCTCATTCTAATGAATTCTGGTGAATACAGGCCCAGAGACATTAAACACTCTGAATGTGACAAGCCATTTAATCCTGGAATCATTTTCATGAACCTCCTTTGAACCCTCTCCAGTTTCAGCACATCCTTTCTAAGATAAGGGGCCCAAAACTGCTTCCGATATTCAGAGGAACAAACAGAAGATTCTGTGGATGTGAACAGGACACCCAGATGCTATGTTGCCTCCCAGGTGCCAGAGTCAGGGGCATCACGGATTGCGTCCACAGCTTTATGTAGAGGGAGGGACAGCAGCCAGACATTTTGATACATATTGGTACCAGTGACATTGGAAAGAAAAGCAAAGAGAGAATTTAGACAGCTCGGTAGAAAGCTGAGAAGCGGGACCTCCAGGGTAGTAATCTCTGGATTGCTGCCTGTGCCATGCGGCAGTGATGGTAGAAACGGGATGATTTGGTAGATCAATGTGTGGCTGAGAAGCTGGTGCAGGGGGCAGGGCTTTGGTTTTGGATTATTGGGAAATCTTCTGTGGGGAGGTATGACACTGTTTAAAAGTGACGTGTTGCACCTGAACTCAAGGGAAACCAATATTCTCACAGGCAGGTTTGTTAGAGCTGTTGGGGAGAGTTTAAACTAATTTGGCAGGGGAATGGGAACTGGAGTTCAGGGACTCAGGATAGGATGGATGGTAAAAAAGCAAAGATTGCATGCAGTCAGACTGTCAGGAAGGGCAGGCAGCCATCAGGGTGAGTGTCAGTGCATTAGTGGTGCAGAATCAAAAAGGGTAGCAAATACAATAGGCAGCCGTCAATCCCAGGGGATCATGGGTTTGTGCCTCTGGTGGACTGTGTCTTCTCCAGGGCGCAAGCCTGGGTGGGAAGATTTGAAGAATCAGCTGTTTCCCATGCAGCAGGTTCCCCATCTCCACGTCACTGATGGAGTCCAAGGGAAGGGCAAACCCGATACAGCCTGGCACCAGTGTCATTGCAGAGGTTGCCAGAGTGAAGTTGTAACTGCATTAAGGACCTCGGCTCCGGATTTCTTCCTCGGGGTTTACTCCCAAAGCCTTTCCCATGGGTGAGTACGGCCACAAGTAACGAAGGCATAAAATCAGAGTTTTCATTCTCCTCGGCAGGCTGCTGTCCAAGGCTGATGAGCCCCACCTGTCTGAAAAGCAAATACAGTACTCAAAGCGTTATGTAATGAACTGGAGGTGATTAGGGAGCTTAAGGTAAAAGAACCCTGAGGAACCAGTGTTCACAATATGATTGAGAGTTCAACTTGAAATTTGATAGGGAGAAAGTTGAGTCTGATGTAGGAGTATTTCACTGGAGTAAAGGAAATTACAGTGATATGAGAACCAAGTAAATTGAAGGAGATGCTGGCAGGGATGACAGCAGAGCAACAATGGTTTGGGTTTCTGGGAAAAATGAGGAAGGTGTAGGGTAGATGCATTCCAAAAACAAAGCAAATCTCAAATGGCAAAATAATACAATTGTGGTTGACAAGGGAAGTCAAAGCTAATGTAAAAGCAAAAGAGAGGGCAAGAGGCTGAGTACAGAGGAATGGTGGACAACTTTGTTGAGTGGTGTGGGCTGGATCACCTGCAGCTCAACATCACCAAGACAAAGGAGTTGGTGGTGGAGTTCAGGAAGGTGAAAGCACCCTGCATTCCCATCTCCATCAGGGGAACAGGTGTGGAGGTTGTCCAAGACTACAGATTCCTGGGAACTCACCTGGACAATAAACTGGACTGGACTAAAACTACAGTAGCTCAGTACAAGAAGGGACAGAGCCGACTATACTTCCTGAGGAGGCTCCAGTCATTCAACGTCTACAGTACTCTGCTGCAGATCTTCTACAACTCAGTGGTGGCCAGCATTCTACTCTGCATTGTGGTCGCTGGGGCAGCAGGGTGAGAGCAGCTGATGCTTAGGAGATCGATAAGCTTGCCAGGAAGGCTGGTTCTATTCTGGGGGTGGAACTGGATCCCCTGGTGGCTGTCTGAGAGGAGGATTATGCAGAAGCTACGGAGCATTATGGACAATCCCTCTCACCCCTCCATGACACACTGGACAAAGGGAGGAGCACCTTTAGTAACAGACTGATTCCACCGAGGTGCACCACTGAACGCCACAGGAGATCCTTTCTCTCTCTGGCTCTAAGTCTCTACAACTCCAGCTCCTTAACTATATTAGTATATGGTTTCATTGTTCATCTGTATTTTCCACTGTTAATTTTTAATGCACATTTTGTATTTTTTAATATCCCAATGCTTACATTTTGTATGTTAAAGTTTATATTTCTGACTGAGCAACCTTGCAACAATAATTTCCTTTGGGATAAATTAAGTGTTATCTTATACAACAAAGCAAAAATGAGCAGGAAGATAGAGGATGGGAAGCTTTTAAATACCTAAAAAAAGTCATCGGGGTTAAAGATGAAATATAAAGCAAGATGGTAAACAATATCAAGGTGGATAGAAAAAGCTGTTTTCAAGTACACAAAACATAAAAGAGAGATGAGAGTAGATACAGGACCACTAGAAAATGAGGCCAGAGAGATAGTAAGGAGATGGCAGGTGAACTAAATGAGTATTTTGGAAGGCACCAGCAGTGAGCCAGGTGTTGGACAGTCTGAGGGAAGAGAAGCAAGTGCAATTACTATGACAAGGGAGAAGATGCTCAAAAGGCTGAGAGACCTAAAGATACATAAGTCACATGGACCAGATGAACTGCACTCAAGGGTTCTGAAAGGTAATGGTAAAGATTGCAGAGGCATTTGTAATGATATTTCTGGCATGGTTCCGGAAGACTGTAAAATTGCAAATGTCACTCCACTCTTTAAGAAAGGAGGGAGTCAGCAGAAAGGAAACAATAGACAATTTATTGTCAGCTCAGTGGTTGGGAAGATTTTGGAGTCAATTGTTAAGGATGAGTTTATGGAGTACTTGGTGACACGGGACAAGTTAGGACAAAGTCAGCATGGTTTCCTTAAGGGAAAATCTTGCCTGACAAACCTGTTGGAATTCTTTGAGGAGATTAGATGTAGGATGGATAAAGGGGATGTAGTAGATGTTGTATATTTAGATTTTCAGAAGGCCTTTGACAAGGTGTCACTCATGAGGCTGCTTACCAAGTTAAGAGCCATGGTATTACAGAAAAGTTACTGGCATGGTTAAAACATTGGCTGATTGGTAAGAGGCAGTGAGTGGAAATAAAAGTGTTTTTATTGTTTGGCTGCCAATGACTAGTGGTGTTCTGAAGGTGTTGGTTTTTATGCTGTATATAACCATATAACAATTACAGCATGGAAACAGGCCACCTTGGCCTTCTAGTCTGTACTGAACGCTTACTCTCACTTAGTCGCACTGACCCTCACTCAGCCCATACCCCTCTATTCCTTTCCTGTCCATATACCTATCAAATGTTACCTATTCCTATCCAAAATAAATGATTTAGATGATGGAATTGTTGGTGTGTTGCCAAATTTGCAGATGATACAAAGATTGGTGGAGGGGCAGGTAGTGTTGAGAAAGCAGGTAGGCTGCAGAAGGACTTAGACAGATTAGGAGAATTGGCAAGAAAGAGGCAAATGAAATACAATGGTGGAAAATGCATGGTCATGGTAGAAGAAACAAATGTGTGGTCTATTTTCTAAACAGGGAGAAAATTCAAAAATCTGAGATGCAAAGGGACTTGGAAGTTGTTGTGCAGAACATCCTAAAGATTAACTTGCAGGTAGAGTCGGTGGTGAGGAAGGAAAATACAATGTTAGGATTTATTTCAAGAGGTCTAAAATACAAGAGCAAGGATGTGATGCTGAGGCTTTATAAGGCACTGGTGAGGCTTCGTCTTGAGTATTGTGAATAGTTCTGGGCTCCCTATCTAAGAAAAGATGTGCAAGCGTTGGAGAGGGTCCAGAGGCAGTTCACAGGGATGATTCCGGGAATGAAAGAGTTATCATATGAGGAACATTTGATGACTCTGGGCCTGTACCCGTTGGAATTTAGAAGAATGAAGGGGATCTTACTGAAACCTTTCGAATGTTGAAAGGCTTATACAGAGCAGATGTGGAAAGGCTGTTTCCCTTGGTGGAGGAGTCTCGGACAAGAGGACACAGCCTCAGGATAGACGAGTGTCCATCTAAAACAGAGTCGTGGAGAAATATCTTCAGCCAGAGGTATTGAATTTGTGGAATTTATTACCACAGGCAGCTGTAGTGACCAGGTTGTTGGATGTATTTAAGGCAGAGATTGATATGTTCTTGATATGTTCTTGATTATCTTAATCAAAGATTACCTGGAGAAGGATGGGTAGTGGTGCTGAGGAGGGGAAAAAAATCAACCATGATTGAATGATGGAGCAGACTTGATGGGCAGAATGGCCTAATTCTATTCCTATGTCTTATGGTCTTATTTTCTAGTTTTTGCTCTATTATATGCCCCCGACACACAAACAGATATACAACCAATATGCAAAAGAAGACAAACTGGGCAACAAAATGAGATAAGTAATACTGAGAACATGAGTTACAGAATCCTTGAAAGTGAGTCCGTAGGTTGTCGAATCAGTTCAGTGTTGTGGTGAGTGAAGCATTCCAATCTGGTTCAGGAGCCTGATGGTTGAGGGGAATAACTGTCCCTGAACCTGGTGGTGTGGGTCCTGAGGCTCCTGTACCTCTTGCCTGATGGCAGCAGTGAGGTGAGCATGGCCTGGATGATGGGGGTCCTTGAAGATGGAAGCTGCTTTTTTGTGGCAGCGCTCCTTGTAGATGTGTTCAATGGTGAGAGGGTGCATCTCCTACGATAGACAGGGCTGTACCCACCTCATTTTGTAGGATTTTTTTGCTCTTGGGCATTAGGGCTTCCATGCCAAGTCATGATGCGACCAGTCCACATACTCTCCCTGTGAATTACAGAAGTTAGTCACACCAGAGATCATAGGTTCACATTACAATATTGGTTGCAATAATGACAACTAGAAAAAGGAACTTAAATGATGCCAGACAGTGACTTCTACAAGCTTGTCTATGAAAAAGATCAAATTCCTCTCTTTAATGTCTCCTTTTTCCCTTTTCAATGGTGCAGGGGTCATGTCGGAGTCCGATTTACAAATGCACTCAAACTGCAGTTCTTCATGGCAGTGGGTTCCAGCTCCCAGAGCTTGCTGACTGCCCATTTTGGATATCTCCAGGAGTGGCCTGGACGACGTGTATCTTTGGGGTGCGGCCTTGTGCAGCCCCTATGGACTGGGTTCCTTGGCAGTGTCACCAACTGAAGCATTGCAAAAGATTGAAACATTGAGACAGGAGGTGCAGCTGGCGAAGGCCTCTGCACTGGGACGATGTTCTCTCTCTCCTCCCTCTCCCTCCATCCCTCTCCCTCCCTGCTGCCAGAGGATGGTACTGGAGACTTGGGTGTTTGAGCTTTTTCTTTGAATGGGTTCCACGGTGTTTCATTGTTTCGTGGCTGTCTGTGGGAAGACAGATCTCAGGGTTAACTACTGCACATGAACTTTGATAATAAATGTACTTTGAACTTTAAATAAAATAAATCTTGCAAGTTTTCAACACTTTTTTATATTTCAAAAATAACCCTCGTACATATTAAAAATATATACAAACAAGGAAACTACAAAATCTTCATATTCAGGTCATTAACTAGTTATACCACCACTGGCATTTGAGTGACCGCTAGGCTATTCAAGGGGCTTCGCACCAGACTCAGTCCTCCAATAAAGGTACTGGACATCTCGCTGCCCTGGGTGACCAAAAAGTTTTGGCCAGATCGAAGTGTCAGGCTCACTCACATTGACAACCCCAGCCTGGACATTCAGGCACCTCGCATCTCCACCCAGCCAATAGGATTCACTTGCTAATTATTCCAAACTCATCACCGGCAGCCTATTTAAACCCAGCTCTCATCCACACACCTTGTTCCTCATCGAACGAGCTGACCTCAGATAGTTGCTCACAGCACTCACTCTCCCTGCCTAAAGTTTCTCTTGTTGCCTGTTGTGATCAGTTTCTATTTCTCTTTGTCATATGGGGGGCGTTGGGAGTGGACCCAAAAGCAAGGCACAGACACTGAACTACCAGGAACAGGACTGTTAGTGAGAAGGAAGCAGGAGAAATGAGGAAGAACCCAGAGCTGGGAGCCCTCCTTGGATACAGGACGTTGGGCCGGGACTCTTTACACAGAAAGCTGAACACGACGAGACAGTTCCCAACGCTAGGTAGCGGCAAAATGGCCAGACCTACCTAGCGAAGGCATGGACATGGACAGACAGTTCCAAACAGGGTGAGGCGAGGTCCCAGACACAGGTTGCAGGGCAAGACTTAGGAGGGAAGGATGGGAACAGTCCAGTCTCAGGGTAACGGCAATGACGGCCTGACTTACCCCACGGAGGAAAGGGCAGGATACCAATGAGACGAACCCACACAGAGGCAAGGACAGGACATTGACGAGACAAACCCCAGAGAGACAAGGACACGAACCTGCAACCACCCTCGAACCCAGGGCCACTAAAATTCCCAGCCCCAAGAAGAGAATCAGGTGCTTACGATTAAGCTCAAATGAGACCCAGAGTCTGGATTCCACGGGCCAGACCATGAGCCGGACCGTGAACTTCATGGACCGGACCATGACAGTAACCCCCTCCTCTATGGGAGTCTCCGGGCAACCTAACAGACAGTCCAGGATTAAGGACGACCTGGGCGGATGGGGGTGGGTGGTGGTGTATTCAATCAGGAGGGAACTGAGGATGACGAGAGTTAGACGACAGTGTCTGCATTGCTGGGTCCATGTATGGCTGGTCCATGTATTGGGAGTGGACCCAAAAGCAAGGCAGACACTGAACTACCAGGAACAGGACTAGGCGTGAGAAGGAAGCAAGGGAATTGAGGAAGAAAGGACACTGGACATGAAACAGGCCCCGGATGAGACAAGGATTCTAGGCCTGGGCTAGGACTTGACAAAGATAGCGGAACCAGCACATAGAATTGGGAACTGGGAGCCTGGGCTTGGATTCCGAGCCAGAGACTGGACAAGGACCCAGAACCTGGGTCTTGACTGGGGCTCAGACTCCAGAACCAGGTGAGGACAAGACAAGGTTACAGGACGAGGAGAGGTACAGGACTGGACGTGAGACTCCAGGACAGGACAAGGGAACCCCAGCACCGGGCTGAGCAAGGTACTCCTGGGCTGGGTGAGGCACATCGATAAGACGAGAACACAGAGACTTGGTTGAGGGAGAACAGGATCGCAGAACACAGAGCCTGGGTGGAGGGAAAGACAGGAACATGGAACTCCAAGCCGGGACCCCTCCTTGGGTACAGGACGTAGGGTCGGGACTCATTACACAGAACAATGAACTCAAGGAGACAGTTCCCAACACTAGGTAGCAGCAAAACAGCCAGACCTACCTAGCAAAGGCGTGGACACAGACAGACAGTTCCAAACAGGGTGAGGCTCCAGGCAGAGGCGAGACAAGGCAGGACCCCAGACATAGGTTGCAGGGTGGGACCCCTGACAGGTTACAGGGCAGGACTTAGGAGGGAAGGAAGGGAACAGTCCAGCATCAGGGTAAAGGCAATGACAACCTGACTTACCCAACAGAGGCATGGACCAGGAGGGACAGATCCCACCATCGGGTAACAGCAAGGACAGACTGACTTAACCCACAGCAGCAAAGACAAGATACCAACAAGGCAAATCCACACATAGGAAAGGACAGGATACTGACAAGACAACCCCCACAGAGACAAGGACAAGATACCAACAAAACAAACCCACACATAGGAAAGGACAGGATACTGACAAGACAACCCCCACAGAGACAAGGACAGGATACTGACAAGACAAACCCACACATAGGAAAGGACAGAACACTGTCAAGACAAACCACAAAGACCCTCAAACCCAGGGCCATTTATATTCCCCGCCCCAAGACGAGAATAAGGTGTCTACAATTAAGCCCAAATGAGACAAGGGAATGTGGGAAGACCTGGAGTCTGGAGTCCACGGACCAGACCATGACCCGGAATGCGGACTTCATGGACTGGACCATGACACCTTGTTTTGTGCCCCCGCCCCCCCATGGCTTTTTATATAACAGTCTATTATTAAAGTTATTGCTCACGGCCGAACCGTCTCACTGCTCTGATTTTGGGATAAGCCTCCTCGACATTCCCTGACACAAAGTACGTCCGTCACTGAGTTGATGATCTTCCAGTAGACTTGTAGTCTGCCGGGGTACACCCGTACATCAGAGAGTCAATCCACTGTTACACAGCTGCTGGGAATGAACTGTAACACGGGCTCCTGCATCTTCTCCACATCCTCGCAGCAAATCCACAGCTGGGTGACCTCAGAAATGTGATTCTAAAAATTTATTGCACAATTTACAAGAATAAACATTTTACATAGGAGCAGAATAAAGCCATTCAGCCCATCAAGTCTGCTCCACCATTCCATCATCTCTGATTTATTTTCCATCTCAACCCCATTCTCATCGCTTCCCCCCACAACCTTAAACTCCCTGACTAATCAGGAACATATCAAGCTCTGCTTTAAATATTCCCAATGATTTGGCCTCCACAACTGCCAGTGGAAATGAATTGGGCATTATCATTATCTTCCCTCAGTCCAAACCCAGTCTGTCCAATCTCCCTCAGACAAAACCCAGTCTGTCCAATCTTCCCTCAGACCGAACCCAGTCTGTCCGATCACCATCAGACAAAACCCAGTCTGTACGATCTCCTCTCAGACCAAACCCAGTCTGTCCGATATCCTCTCAGACCAAACCCAGTCTATCCAATCTTCCCTCAGACAAAACCCAGTCTGTACGATCTCTCCTCAGACCAAACCCAGTCTGTCCAAACTCCATCAGACCAAACCCAGTCTGACCGATCTCCCCTCAGACCAAACCCAGTCTGTCCGATCTCCCCTCAGAACAAACCCAGTCTGTCCGATCTCCCCTCAGACCAAACCCAGTCTGACTGATTTCCCCTCAGACCAAATACAGTCTGACCGATCTCCCCTCAGACCAAACCCAATCTGTCAGATCTCTCCTCAGACCAAACCCAGTCTGTCCGATCTCCCCTCAGACCAAACCCAGTCTGTCCAATCACCATCAGACAAAACCCAGTCTGTACGATCTCCCCTCAGTCCAAACCCAGTCTGTCCGATCTCCCCTCAGAACAAACCCAGTCTGTCCAATCTCCCTCAGACGTAACCCAGTCTGTCCAATCTTCCCTCAGACCAAACCCAGTCTGTCTGATCACCATCAGACAAAACCCAGTTTGTACGATCTCCTCTCAGACCAAACCCAGTCTGTCCAATATCCTCTCAGTCCAAACCCAGTCTATCCAATCTTCCCTCAGACAAAACCCAGTCTGTACGATCTCCCCTCAGACCAAACCCAGTCTGTCCGATCTCCATCAGACAAAACCCAGTCTGTACGATCTCCCCTCAGACCAAATCCAGTCTGTCCGATCTCTCCTCAGACCAAACCGAGTCTCTCCGATGTTTCCACAGACCAAATCCACTCTGTCCAATCTCACAGACATTTCTCATTCAGTGCCCTCAATTCCAAGACTTTGCACAACCAGAAACATCCTGTGGTCCATTCCTCTAGGCCACACAGTATTGCATAGGTTTCAATGAGATCCCTGCAGCCCCCAGCAGTCTTATAAACTACAGCGAGTACAATACCAGAGTTATCAAACACCATAGACCGCACCCTCTGCCTCACTCTCCCTGCCTAATGTTTACCTTGTTGCTTGTTGTGTTGAGTTTCTACTTCTCTTGTTTTGTGGACCCCACGTGGCTTGTTAATTTACAGTCTATTATTAAACTTATTGCTCACAGATGAATCGTCTCCGCTGCTCTGCTTTCAGGATAAGCCTCCTCGACATTCCCTGACACAAAGTATGTCCGTCACTGAGTTGATGATCTTCCAGCAGACTTGTAGTCTGCCGGGGTACACCCATACATCAGAGAGTCAGTCCACTGTTACACAGCTGCTGGGAATGAACTGTAACACGGGCTCTTGCATCTTCTCCACATCCTCTCAGCAAATCCACTGCTGGGTGACCACAGAAATGTGTGTTTTTAATTTATTATACAAACAATTTACAAGAATGAACTTTTTACATCACCATTAGGCATAGGAGCAGAATTAAGCCATTCAGCCCATCAAGTCTGCTCCACTATTCCATCAAATCTGAATTATTTTCCATCTCAACCCCTTTCTCCTCCCTTCTCCCCACAACCTTTAACTCCCTGACTAATCAGGAACCTAACAAGCTCTGCTTTAAATATGCCCAATGATTTGGTCTCCACAGCTGCCTGTGGAAATGAATTCCACAGATTTACCACTCCCTGGCTAAAGAGATTCCTCCTCATCTCTGTTCTAAATTGCCGTCCTTCTATTCTGAGGCTGTGCCCTCAATTTCAAGACTTCCCCACAATCGGAAATATCCTCTCCATGTTCACTCCCTCCAGGTTTCACAGTATTGCAGAGGTTTCAATGAGATCCCCTGCACCCCCAGCATTCTTCTAAACTCCAGTGAGTACAAGACCAGAGTTATCAAACACCATAAACAGCACCATGTCTGGGTGCATCTCGGCTCGATGTGGTACATCTCTGTCTGTGACACAAGAAACTGTTTATTTCGATGAATGTCCAACAGGTAAAGCCAATCTGTAATCTTATCTTGCACAAGTCACTGATAGTTCTGTGTTGTTTTTCCTACCACAATGAAAAACAAGATACATTCAGATACTTCCTCATTTACCACGTCCCCAAAAGGCAAGTTCAGTCTTTTCAGCTGTGAAACTAATTGGGCATTATCATTATCTTCCCTCAGACCAAACCCAGTCTGTCCGATCACCCTCAGACCAAACCCAGTCTGTCCAATCTCCCCTCAGACCAAACCCAGTCTGTCCGATCACCCTCAGACCAAACCCAGTCTGTCCGATCTCCCCCAGACCAAACCCAGTCTGTCCAATCTCCCTCAGACAAAACCCACTCTGTACAATCTCCCCTCAGGCCAAACCCAGTCTGTCCAATCTCCCTCAGACCAAACCCAGTCTGTCCGATCTCCCTCAGACCAAACCCAGTCTGTACGATCTCCCCTCAGACCAAACCCAGTCTGTCCGATCTCCCCTCGGACCAAACCCAGTCTATCCGATCTTCCCTCAGACAACACCCAGTCTATCCGATCTCCCCTCAGACCAAACCCAGTCTGTCCAATCTCCCTCAGACAAAACCCAGTCTGTCCAATCTTCACGCAGACCGAACCCAGTCTGTCCCATCACCATCAGACAAAACCCAGTCTGTCCGATCTCCTCTCAAACCAAACCCAGTCTATCCAATCTTCCTTCAGACCAAATCCAGTCTGCCCGATCACCCTCAGATCAAACCCGGTCTGTCCGATCTCCCCTCAGATCAAACCCAGTCTGTCCGATCTCTCCTCAGACTAAACCCAGTCTGTCCCATCTCCCCTCAGACCAAACCCAGTCTGTCCGATCTCCCCTCAGAACAAACCCAGTCTGTCCGATCTCCCCTCAGACCAAACACACTGACTGATCTCCCCTCAGACCAAATACAGTCTGACCGATCTCCCCTCAGACCAAACCCAGTCTGTCCAATCTCCCTCAGACAAAACCCAGTCTGTCCAATCTTCCCTCAGACCGAACCCAGTCTGTCCGATCACCATCAGACAAAACCCAGTCTGTCCGATCTCCCTCAGACAAAGCCCAGTCCCTCCAATCTTCCCTCAGACCAAACCCAGTCTGTCCAATCTCCCTCAGACAAAACCCAGTCTGTCCAATCTTCCCTCAGACCGAACCCAGTCTGTCCGATCACCATCAGACAAAACCCAGTCTGTCCGATCTCCCTCAGACAAAGCCCAGTCCCTCCAATCTCCCCTCAGACCAAACCCAGTCTGTACTATCTCCCCTCAGACCAAACCCAGTCTGTCCGATCTCCATCAGACAAAACCCAGTCTGTACGATCTCCCTCAGACAAAGCCCAGTCCCTCCAATCTTCCCTCAGACCGAACCCAGTCTGTCCCATCACCATCAGACAAAACCCAGTCTGTCCCATCTCCCTCAGACCAAACCCAGTCTGTACGATCTCCTCTCAGACCAAACCCAGTCTGTCCGATCTCCATCAGACAAAACCCAGTCTGTACGATCTCCTCTCAGACCAAACCCAGTCTGTCCGATATCCTCTCAGACCAAACCCAGTCTATCCAATCTTCCCTCAGACCAAACCCAGTCTGTCCGATCACCATCAGACAAAACCCAGTCTGTCTGATCTCCCCTCAGACCAAACCCAGTCTGTCCAATCTCCCTCAGACAAAACCCAGTCTGTCCAATCTTCCCTCAGACCGAACCCAGTCTGTCCCATCACCATCAGACAAAACCCAGTCTGTCCGATCTCCCCTCAGACCAAACCCAGTCTGACTGATTTCCCCTCAGACCAAATACAGTCTGACCGATCTCCCCTCAGACCAAACCCAATCTGTCAGATCTCTCCTCAGACCAAACCCAGTCTGTCCGATCTCCCCTCAGACCAAACCCAGTCTGTCCGATCTCCATCAGACAAAACCCAGTCTGTATGATCTCCCCTCAGTCCAAACCCAGACTGTCCGATCACCATCAGACAAAACCCAGTCTGTACGATCTCCTCTCAGACCAAACCCAGTCTGTCCGATCTCCTCTCAGACCAAACCCAGACTGTCTGATCTCTCCTAGACCAAACCCAGTCTGTCCGATCTCCCCTCAGACCAAACCCAGTCTGTCCGATCTCCCCTCAGACCAAATCCAGTCTGTCCGATCTCTCCTCAGACCAAACCGAGTCTCTCCGATGTTTCCACAGACCAAATCCACTCTGTCCAATCTCACAGACATTTCTCATTCAGTGCCCTCAATTCCAAGACTTTGCACAACCAGAAACATCCTGTGGTCCATTCCTCTAGGCCACACAGTATTGCATAGGTTTCAATGAGATCCCTGCAGCCCCCAGCAGTCTTATAAACTACAGCGAGTACAATACCAGAGTTATCAAACACCATAGACCGCACCCTCTGCCTCACTCTCCCTGCCTAATGTTTACCTTGTTGCTTGTTGTGTTGAGTTTCTACTTCTCTTGTTTTGTGGACCCCACGTGGCTTGTTAATTTACAGTCTATTATTAAACTTATTGCTCACAGATGAATCGTCTCCGCTGCTCTGCTTTCAGGATAAGCCTCCTCGACATTCCCTGACACAAAGTATGTCCGTCACTGAGTTGATGATCTTCCAGCAGACTTGTAGTCTGCCGGTTTACACCCATACATCAGAGAGTCAGTCCACTGTTACACAGCTGCTGGGAATGAACTGTAACACGGGCTCTTGCATCTTCTCCACATCCTCTCAGCAAATCCACTGCTGGGTGACCACAGAAATGTGTGTTTTTAATTTATTATACAAACAATTTACAAGAATGAACTTTTTACATCACCATTAGGCATAGGAGCAGAATTAAGCCATTCAGCCCATCAAGTCTGCTCCACTATTCCATCAAATCTGAATTATTTTCCATCTCAACCCCTTTCTCCTCCCTTCTCCCCACAACCTTTAACTCCCTGACTAATCAGGAACCTAACAAGCTCTGCTTTAAATATGCCCAATGATTTGGTTTCCACAGCTGCCTGTGGAAATGAATTCCACAGATTTACCACTCCCTGGCTAAAGAGATTCCTCCTCATCTCTGTTCTAAATTGCCGTCCTTCTATTCTGAGGCTGTGCCCTCAATTTCAAGACTTCCCCACAATCGGAAATATCCTCTCCATGTTCACTCCCTCCAGGTTTCACAGTATTGCAGAGGTTTCAATGAGATCCCCTGCACCCCCAGCATTCTTCTAAACTCCAGTGAGTACAAGACCAGAGTTATCAAACACCATAAACAGCACCATGTCTGGGTGCATCTCGGCTCGATGTGGTACATCTCTGTCTGTGACACAAGAAACTGTTTATTTCGATGAATGTCCAACAGGTAAAGCCAATCTGTAATCTTATCTTGCACAAGTCACTGATAGTTCTGTGTTGTTTTTCCTACCACAATGAAAAACAAGATACATTCAGATACTTCCTCATTTACCACGTCCCCAAAAGGCAAGTTCAGTCTTTTCAGCTGTGAAACTAATTGGGCATTATCATTATCTTCCCTCAGACCAAACCCAGTCTGTCCGATCACCCTCAGACCAAACCCAGTCTGTCCAATCTCCCCTCAGACCAAACCCAGTCTGTCCGATCACCCTCAGACCAAACCCAGTCTGTCCGATCTCCCCCAGACCAAACCCAGTCTGTCCAATCTCCCTCAGACAAAACCCACTCTGTACAATCTCCCCTCAGGCCAAACCCAGTCTGTCCAATCTCCCTCAGACCAAACCCAGTCTGTCCGATCTCCCTCAGACCAAATCCAGTCTGTACGATCTCCCCTCAGACCAAACCCAGTCTGTCCGATCTCCCCTCGGACCAAACCCAGTCTATCCGATCTTCCCTCAGACAACACCCAGTCTGTCCGATCTCCCCTCAGACCAAACCCAGTCTGTCCAATCTCCCTCAGACAAAACCCAGTCTGTCCAATCTTCCCGCAGACCGAACCCAGTCTGTCCCATCACCATCAGACAAAACCCAGTCTGTCCGCTCTCCTCTCAAACCAAACCCAGTCTATCCAATCTTCCTTCAGACCAAATCCAGTCTGCCCGATCACCCTCAGATCAAACCCGGTCTGTCCGATCTCCCCTCAGATCAAACCCAGTCTGTCCGATCTCTCCTCAGACTAAACCCAGTCTGTCCCATCTCCATCAGACAAAACCCAGTCTGTACGATCTCCCTCAGACAAAGCCCAGTCCCTCCAATCTTCCCTCAGACCGAACCCAGTCTGTCCCATCACCATCAGACAAAACCCAGTCTGTACGATCTCCTCTCAGACCAACCCCAGTCTGTCCGATATCCTCTCAGACCAAACCCAGTCTATCCAATCTTCCCTCAGACCAAACCCAGTCTGTCCGATCACCATCAGACAAAACCCAGTCTGTCTGATCTCCCCTCAGACCAAACCCAGTCTGTCCAATCTCCCTCAGACAAAACCCAGTCTGTCCAATCTTCCCTCAGACCGAACCCAGTCTGTCCCATCACCATCAGACAAAACCCAGTCTGTACGATCTCCTCTCAGACCAAACCCAGTCTGTCCGATCTCCTCTCAGACCAAAACCCAGACTGTCTGATCTCTCCTCAGACCAAACCCAGTCTGTCCGATCTCCCCTCAGACCAAACCCAGTCTGTCTGATCTCTCCTCAGTCCAAACCCAGTCTGTCTGATCTCCCCGCAGACCAAACACAGTCTGTCTGATCTCTCCACAGACCAGACCCAGTCTGTCCGATCTCCCCTCAGACCAGACCCAGTCTGTCCGATCTCCCCTCAGACCAAACCCAGTCTGTCTGATCTCCCCTCAGACCAAACCCAGTCTGTCCGATCTCCCCTCAGACCAAACCCAGTCTCTCCGATCTCTCCACAGACCAAATCCACTCTGTCCAATCTCACAGACATTTCTCATTCAGTGCCCTCAATTCCAAGACTTCGCACAATCAGAAACATCCTGTGGTCCATTCCTCTAGGCCACACAGTATTGCATAGGTTTCAATGAGATCCCTGCAGCCCCCAGCAGTCTTCTAAACTACAGCGAGTACAATTCCCGAGTTATCAAACACCATAGACCGCACCCTCTGCCTCACTCTCCCTGTCTAATGTTTACCTTGTTGCTTGTTGTGTTGAGTTTCTATTTCTCTTGTTTTGTGGACCCCACGTGGCTTGTTAATTTACAGTCTATTATTAAACTTATTGCTCACAGCTGAATCGTCTCCGCTGCTCTGCTTTCAGGATAAGCCTCCTCGACATTCCCTGACACAAAGTATGTCCGTCACTGAGTTGATGATCTTCCAGCAGACTTGTAGTCTGCTGGGGTACACCCATACATCAGAGAGTCAGTCCACTGTTACACAGCTGCTGGGAATGAACTGTAACACGGGCTCTTGCATCTTCTCCACATCCTCTCAGCAAATCCACTGCTGGGTGACCACAGAAATGTGTGTTTTTAATTTATTATACAAACAATTTACAAGATTGAACTTTTTTACATCACCGTAAGACTTAGGAGCAGAATTAAGCCATTCAGCCCATCAAGTCTGCTCCACCATTCCATCATGTCTGATTTATTTTACATCTCAACCGCTTTTCCGTCGCTTCTCCCCACAACGTTTAACTCCCTAACTAATCAGGAACCTTTCAAGCCCTGCTTTAAATATGCTCAATGATTTGGCCTCCAGAGCTGCCTATGGCAATGAATTCCACAGATTCTCCATTCTCTAGCTAAAGAAATTCCTCCTCATCTCTGTTCTAAATGGCTGTCCTTCGATTCTGAGGCTGTGCCCTCAGTTCCAAGACTTCCCCACAATTGGAAACATCCTCTCCATGTCCAATCTATCTAGGTCTCTCAGTATTGCATAGGTTTCAATGAGATCCCCTGCATCCACCAACATTCTTCTAAACTCCAGCGAGTACAAGACCAGAGTTATCAAACACCATACACAGCATCCTGTCTGGGTGCATCTCAGCTCGATGTGGTGCATCTCTGTCTGTGACACAAGAAACTGTTTATTTCGATGAATGTCTGACAGATCACGCCAATCTGTAATCTTATCTTGCACAAGTCACTGATAGTTCTCTGTTGTTCTTCCTACTGCAATGAAAGACGAGATACTTTCAGCTACTTCCTCATTTACCACATCCCCAAAAGGCAAGATCAGTCTTTTCAGCTGTGAAACTAATTGGGCATTATCATTATCTCCTCTCAGACCAAACCAAGTCTGTCCGATCACACTCAGACCAAACCCAGTCTGTCCGATCTCCCCTCAGACCAAACCCAGTCTGTCCGATCTCCCCTCAGACCAGACCCAGTCTGTCCGATCTCCCCTCAGACCAAACCCTGTCTGCCTGATCTCTGCTCAGAACAAACCCTCTCAGTCTGACATCTTCGCAGAACAAACCCAGGCTCTCCCCTTACTGTTTGGGGAAAGTCACTGGTTTTGAGTATGGTGGTACTGGTGTAGATGCTATATTGCCTCCTCCCTGATGGGAATCAGACAAACAGTCCATGAGCAGAGGGGGTGGGACCCTTCATGATGTTTCTGGCCCTTTTCTGGCCAGTTGTTGAGGTGTTAAGGATTGCCCCTTGGCCTGAGTGTGGATCTGTCATGGGGAAGAACAGCTGACAGACAGAAAATGTTTAAATGTAGCTTTCAAGAAGAGAAAATAAACCCATCAGACTGTGCATGATCCCTTTAAATTCAAATTAAAGGGAAAGGGACAAGCATGATGCAAAACTCCTTCTGTGAACCACATTAAGTGCAGATTGCCTTCGTCAGGCTGTGAGGAAAGACTAGGCCTCACTGGGAGAGGGGTAAGAGAAACATAATTGTGTACATTCTGTCTGTGACCACACATTTCCTCCGGTGTCTTCCCACAGCCCACAGTTGGGCATGATATTATCTCCATGGATGGCATGCTGAGATAGCAGTTAGTGAAACACTATTGCACAGCCAGTAAGCCAGATTCAATTCCCATCACTGTCTGTAAGGAGTTTGTATGTTCTCCCTGTGTCTACATGGGTTTCCTCCGGGTGCACCGGTTTCCTCCCACAGTCTAAAGACATCTGGGTTGGCAGGTTAATTGGTCACAGTCAGGCCCGTTACCATGCTATATCTCTGACTAAATGAATCAATATTTATCTCGGACTTGGGAAGTTTCTCGTACAGACAGCAAGGTCGCAGTCCAACTGCACAGCAAGCTCCCACAATCTCTTGTGAGGCTCTCTGAGTTAAAAGATTACTTTTCATTTGTGAATAAAGACTTTGCTATTTCCCATTGACAGTTTCCGTGCAGTCACAACGGTCTGGAGTTTGACATTCAGATTCAGACACAGTGAATGTGTCGTCTGCGTCAGTGACCAGCACAGTCTGAGGACGTGCTGGGGGCAGCCCGCAAGTATCACCATGCTTGTGTTGCCAAAATCGCCAACCCGTAACTTACTAACCGTGTCCCATACGTCCCTCGAATGAAAAACCTGCTTGCAGTAGCGTCTCAGGCACGTGGGAAAGACAGGACACTGAACATATTTTCTACAAAACAAGAAGAGTACAGACTGTGTGTAACAAGAGCTTTGTGAAATGACACAAACAGGGAAGAGTCTATGACAGTGTAAGACGTACTCTGTGGTGCTCTGTGATGACACAGGGTTACACATCAGTGGATTGTCACCAAACACAGGACACTTGGGAAGAGAGGGGTCTCACTGGGTGGTGACACAAGACTGGGGCTCCCTTCCAACATCTACAGCCCTCGCACCGTAAAACAGGAGGCAAATGTCAGCATCACACACTCCCAGGGTCAGACACAGAGAGAAGCTCCCTCTACACTGTCCCATCACACACTCCCAGGGTCAGACACAGAGAGAAGCTCCCCCTACACTCTCCCATCACACACTCCCGGGGTCAGACACAGAGAGAAACTCCCTCTACACTGTCTCATCACACACTTCCGGGGTCAGACGCAGAGAGAAACTCCTTCTACACTGTCTTATCACACACATCCGGGGTCAGACACAGAGTGAAGCTCCCTCTACACTGTCCCATCACTCACTCCCGGGGTCAGACACAGAGAAACTCCCTCTCCACTGTCCCATCACTCACTCCCGGGGTCAGACACAGAGTGAAACTCCCTCTGCAATTTCCCATCACACACTCCCAGGGTCAGACACAGAGTGAAAACTCCCTCTACACTGTCCCATCGCCCACTCCCAGGATCAGACACAGAGTGATGCTCCCTCACTGTCCCATCACACACTCCCAGGGTCAGACACAGAGTGAAGCCCCCTCTACACTGTCCCATCACACACTCCCAGGGTCAGACACAGAGAGAAACTCCCTCTACACTGTCCCATCACACGCTCCCAGGGTCAGACATAGAGTGAAGCTCCCTCTACATTTTGGAGAATAATTATATTGGAGAATAAAGTTGCAACTTTTTCTGTGTGGCCAGAACTATGTGACCAGCCTTGTGTTTGCTATTTACTATGTATCCAATTTATTATCCAGAATGTAATCTCTGTATTATCTCTGTAGTATTGAATACATCAGTGCCTTGAGAATGTAGCTAACAGTGAAAGTAAGCATGTAGAGACGGGATCGTGCGATGGTGTGATGGTACGGGGACCAGTCAAGGCCGGGAAGGGGGACACATGTTCCAAGGGGTAGACTAGACAGGATCGTGTGATGGTGTGATGGTGTGAGAACCAGTCAAGGCACTAGAACAAGTACATGCTAATGCGACTAAGATAAGAAATTACTATAAAGAATACTGTGAACTAATGCTCAGCAGACAATTAGTGACACGCTCATTAATCGCCTCAGCTTTTGTTTGCAAATAAAGGCTTAAACTTCTCAAAGAATTTTCTGCATCTCCTGGTTATTTCAAGAAACCATGACATACGCTGTTCCATCACACTCCCAGGATCAGACACAGAGTAAATCTCCCTCCACACTGTCCCATCACACACTCCCAGGACCTGAAAGAGACTCGTGGAAAGGGAATGGCAGATTGTGGACACTTCCCGGTCCTCTCGGGACCCCCACAGGGTTAACAGAATTAAGGGTGCACCCAAAAAAAAGGTAAGCACTTGCGACAATTTGGACTAAGAATTCTGTTGGTTTTGGGGAGGTCTCGGAGTCTCAGAAGTGTGGAACCACTGCTGAAGGGTCTCTCCGGTCCAAAGAATCTGGCAGAATTGGGGGTTAACAGGAGGCTCGGAGGATTGATCGAGAACACTGCAGTGTGGGTAAGTACGAATAAGCTAATAAAGAGTTAAGTGAAGAAAAATTCCACGTGGTATTGGTAAGTCCCTGTGGATACCGCTTCGTACGAAATGAAGGTCTGAATGGGCAGGGAAAGGAAAATAGAGAAAATCCTCGTGGATACCGCCTTAAGAGATAAGGGTCTGAATAGACGAGGTGCAAAGAGAAAGTTCTGTGGATACTGCTCTAGGTAGAGGTCTGCATGGGCAGAATGGCATAGGAAGCAAAGACAGTCTGATAAATAGTTTAAAGCGCTGGTCGATAGACAATAGACTAGGCATAGAATTAGAGTAAATTGTATTATCCAGTCAACGAACAGTGAATCTCTGAAATACCTTAAAAGAGAGAACAACATGACAGATAAAGGAATGGCAGTAGAGATTCTGAGCAAAAAGTTCCCAGTAGTAAAAATGAGATCACAAAAACTTCAGAAAAATGCGAAAAAAGAACCAAGAACCTGGTCACAAAATGGCCAAGAGAAGGAATGTTTGATGTAAGTTTGTGTGAAGAAATGGAGGCGCTAATTAAAAATTACAAACCAAAAGATAAATCTAAGAAAAGAAAAGAGGACGAGAAATGGAAGTGCTAAAACTCTTCAGAACAGAGGGAAAGAGGCTGAGGAGGACAGGTAGAATAATGATTACAAGCGAGGAAGACATTAAGGTGCTGGAGAAACAGCCTGTTAGACAGAAAGAGTGGTACAGTGAGAAGCTGGCTTCAGCGCCATACCCGGATGTGAAAGCAGCAGAAAGGCCTCCTCCCTATAATGAGGAAGGAACCCCTAAGCAGTGCCCCCTGCTGACGGGAACAGTGAACATGCAGGGAGAAGTTACAATCGACAATAGACAATAGGTGCAGAAGTAGACCATTCAGCCCTTTGAGCCTGCACCGCCATTTTGAGATTATGGCTGATCAACTACTATCAATACCCAGTTCCTGCCTTGTCCCCATATCCCTTGATTCCCCCAATACATAACATACCTATCTAGCTCCTTCTTGAAAGCATCCAGAGAATTGGCCTCCACTACCTTCCGAGGCAGTGCATTCCACACCCCCACAACTCTCTGGGAGAAGAAGTTTTTCCTTAACTCTGTCCTAAATGACCTACCCCTTATTCTCAAACCATGCCCTCTGGTACTGGACTCTCCCAGCATCTGGAACATATTTCCTGCCTCTATCTTGTCCAATCCCTTAATAATCTTATATGTTTCAATCAGATCTCCTCTCAATCTCCTTAATTCCAGTGTGTACAAGCCCAGTCTCTCTAACCTCTCTGCGTAAGACAGTCCAGACATCCCAGGAATTAACCTCATGAATCTACGCTGCACTTCCTCTTCCTTAACCCTGGAGACCAAAACTGTACACAATACTCCAGGTGTGGTCTCACCAGGGCTCTGTCCAAATGCAAGAGGATTTCCTTTCTCTTGTATTCAATTCCCTTTGTAATAAAGGCCAACATTCCATTAGCCTTCCTCACTGCCTGCTGCATTTGCTCATTCACCTTCAGTGACTGATGAACAAGGACTCCTAGATCTCTTTGTATATCTCCCTTACCTAACTCTACACCATTCAGATAATAATCTGCCTTCCTGTTCTTACTCCCAAAGTGGATAACCTCACACTTATTCACATTAAACGCCATCTGCCAAGTATCTGCCCACTCACCAAGTCACCCTGAATTCTCCTAACATCCTCATCACATGTCACACTGCCACCCTGCTTAGTATCATCAGCAAATTTGCTGATGTTATTTTCAATGCCTTCATCCAAATCGTTGACGTAAATTGTAAACAGCTGTGGTCCCAATACCGAGCCCAGTGGCACCCCACTAGTCACCACCTGCCATTCCGAGAAACACCCATTCACCACTACCCTTTCCTTTCTATCTGCCAACCAGTTTTCTATCCATGCCAATGTCTTCCCCCGATGCCCTGAGCTTTGATTTTACCCACCAATCGCCTATGTGGGACCTTATCAAATGCCTTCTGAAAATCGAGGTACACTACATCCACTGGATCTCCCCCATCTAACTTGCTGGTTACATCCTCGAAAAACTCCAACAGATTAGTCAAGCATGATTTACCCTTGGTAAATCCATGCTGGCTCGGCCCAATCCTATCACTGCTATCTAGATATGCCACTATTTCATCCTTAATAAAGGACTCTAGCATCTTCCCCACCACTGATGTCAGGCTGACAGGTTGATAGTTCTCTGTTTTCTCCCTCCCTCCTTTCTTAAAAAGTGGGATAACATTAGCCATTCTCCAATCCTCAGGAACTGATCCTGAATCTAAGGAACTTTGGAAAATGATTACCATTGCCTCCGCAATTTCCAGGGCCACCTCCTTTAGTACCCTAGGATGCAGACCATCTGGACCTGGGGATTTGTCAGCCTTCAGTCCCATCAGTCATCTCATCACCGTTTCCTTCCTAATGTCAATCTGTTTCATTTCCTCTGTTACCCTATGTCCTTGGCCCATCCATACATCTGGGAGATTGCTTTTGTCTTCCTTAGTGAAAACAAATCTAAAGTACTCATTAAATTCTTCCGCCATTTCTCTGTTTCCCTTAACAATTTCACCCAATTCATTCTTCAAGGGCCCAACTTTGTTCTTAACTGTCTTCTTTCTCTTCACATACCTAAAAAAGCTTTTGCTATCTTCCTTTATATTCCTGGCTAGCTTGCATTTATACCTCATTTTTTCTCCCTGTATTGTCTTTTTAGTTAAGTTCTGTTGTTCCTTAAAAACTTCCCAATCATCTGTTCTCCCACTCACCTTAGCTCTGTCATACTTCCTTTTTTTTATTGCTATACAATCTCTGACTTCCTTTGTCAAACACTTTGGCCCCTTTCCTCCCTTTGAATCCTTCCTTCTTTGGGGGATGAACTGATGTTGCACCTTGTGCATTATTCCCAAAAATACCTGCCCATTGCTGTTCCACTGTCTTTTCTGCTAGGCTATCCTTCCAGTCAACTTTGGCCAGCTCCTCCCTCATGGCTCCATAGTTTCCCCTGTTTAACTGCAACACTGGCACCTCCGAGCTGCCCTTATCCTTCTCAAATTGCAGATAAAAACCTATCATATTATGATCACTACCTCCTAATGGCTCCTTTACTGCAGGATCGCTTATCAAATCCTATTCATTACATAACACTAAATGCAGAATAGTCTTGTCCCTGGTCGGCTCTCGTACAAGCTGTTCCAAGAATGTATCCCGTAGGCACTCTACAAACTCCCTATCCTGTGGTCCAGCACCAACCTGATTCTCCCAGTTCACCTGCATGTTGAAATCCCCCATAACTACTGCGACATTACCTTTGCCACATGCCAATGTTAACTCCCTATTCAACTTGCTGAGAGGGAATTGCCAGAGGAGATGTGAAAAGTACTCCGGGGCCGACCAAGTATTGAAGCAGGACAGAAAGGAAGGACTCCACAGGGAGACTGAGGGAAGAAGAGGACCCCGGAGAAATTTGTGTGTGAGGCAGTAAAGACATACCCAGAGACGGATGGGGAGTCAGGCGAGGAGGAGAGCCAGGGTAGGTGGGAAGAAGGAGGAAGAATTAGGCCGTTGTTGGTAAAAGGATCAGGACAAGTGCAGTATATCCCTTGGGGAACCCAGGGCCTAGAAGGGCTGAAAAACACTCTGCCCAGTCTACACGAAGGGGCAGGGAAACGGATTAGAGCCTTTGAAGAAGAAATGGCGGGACGATTACTGGCTATGAGAGATTTAAAGGCACTATTGATAAGGCTGATGGGAACCTCCAAATTTAATGAACTAATGGAAATGGCTGGCATAATAAACTCGAACGACCCAAGAACTGACAGAGACGGGTTTGACAGAATGAGGCAGAGGGTATGGCAGGCAACGTTTGCTGTATGGCCAGAACTATGTGACCAGCCTTGTGTTTGCTATTTAATATGTATCCAATTTATTAGCCAGAATGTAATCTCTGTATTGTCTCTGTACTATTGAATGCATCAGTGCTTTGAGAATGTAGCTAACAGTGAAAGTAAACTCAGTGCCTTAAGAATGTAGCTAACAGTGAAAGTAGGCATGTAGAGATAACTGTGGTAGACAGGATCCTGCGATGGTGTGATGGTGTGAGAACCAGTCAAGGCATTAGAACAAGTACACGCTAATGCGACTAAGATAAGAAATTACTATAAAGAATGCTGTGAACTACTGCTCGGCGGACAATTAGTGACACGCTCATTAATCGTCTCAGCTTTTGTTTGCAAATAAAGGCTTAAATTTCTCGAAGAATTTTCTGCGTCTCCTGGTTATTTCAAGAAACTACGACATACACTGTTCCATCACACTCCCAGGATCAGACACAGAGTGAAGCTCCCTCCACTTTGTCCCATCACACACCCCCAGGGTCAGATACAGAGTGAAACTCTCTCACTGTCCCATCACACACTCCCAGGATCAGACACAGAGTGAAGCTCCCTCTACACTGTCCCATCACACACTCCTGGGGTCAGACACAGGGTGAAGCTCCCTCTGCAATTTCCCATGTCTCAATGCTGCCCTCTGCTGTCCAATTGATGTATGGCTAATTTATGTTCCCTCTGAACCCCATTCAAAGGTTTAAAGGTTTATTTTATTATCAAAGTATGTGGGCAGAATACAACTCTGAGACTTGTCTTCTCCAGATAGCTGTAAAATACAGAAAACCATTGAAGTAGTTGATAGAAAGACATCAATCCTCCTGCACAAAAAGAAAAAGAAACAAAAACTTGCAAACCCCACCCCCCATATTCCTTCTCCACAAAACCATTTACCTTCTTACCAATTAAAAACCTTTCAATCTCTGCATTAAATATGTCCAATGACTTGACCTCCACAGCCATCTAGGACAATGAATTCCACAGATTCACCATCCTCCGGCTAAAGGAATTTCTCCTCATCTCTGTTCGAAATGGACGTCCATGTATTGCGAAGTTGTGCTCTCTGGTTGCAGACTCCCCATGACAGGAAACATCCTCCTTACGCTCACTCTACCTCAATGAGATCCCCTCCTCTTTCTTCTAAACTGTCCAGCCAGTACAGCCCTGGAGTCATTAACCCTTTCTTTCCCGGATCATCCTGCCACTTTCTCCTGTGTGCGTGGGATTTTGCTGAGTTGGAGAGTTGGTGGCTGGGAATAATTCTGTACACAATTTCCACACCTCTTACTGAACGAGGAGTCAAAATGTCTTCACCCACAGGGGAGTGACTACCTGAGAGGTTTGGAGGCCCAGCCACTCGACGTGTTAAAGACAGGGATTGATAGACACAGGCGAATCCTGTTATTTTGTTATTCAGAGAGACTGCAAAATAACAGGACCTTCTGGCCCAACAAGCCCACGCCCACAATTACACCTTGTGACCAATTAACACACTAACCCCGACGTCTTTGGAATGTGGGAGGAAACCCACAAGGGGAACGTACAAACTGTGGTGGGGACTGAAACATGATTGCCAGTGATCTGCTAACCACTACATTGCCATGCTGACCCTACCATGCCAATTCTACCATACTGACCCTACCGTGCCAACATAACTGTGCCATACCAGCCTACACAGAGCAACACACAAAATGCTGGAGGAACTCAGCAGGTTAGGCAGCATCTATGGAAATGAATAAACAGTTGAACTCTCAGGACTGGATAGGAAGGGGGAATCCTTCGATAGAACTGGAAAGGAAGGGGGACAAACCCAGAGTAAAAAGGTGGGGGAAATGAAAGTTTGTAGGTGACAACAGGGACCCACCTTCTCTCTCACCTGACCTGCTGAGACCCTCAAGCACTCTGAGGGGGTTTGATAGATTGTCGATGTTATAGCTTATGAGAAATGGAGTTAGTGCAGTAAAGTTATCACCAAGGTAAAAAGTTTGTCCGTGTTCTCAGTGGAGTGACAGAGCAAATGTGATGGGCTGAATGGCCTCTTATCTCTTGTGTCCCTCATATTCTATCTGAGTACTGGAGTTGCCAATAGCTTTGGACAGTCCAGTTCATGACACAAACCAGCCTCCCCTCATTTGACTCCATCCACACTCCCGGCTACTCAGTAAAGCACCACCCACCCAGGCCATTCCCTATTCTCCTCTCGCCCATTGAGAAGAAAATACAAAGGTCTGAAAGCATGTACCATAGGCTTAAGGACAGCCCACTGTTACCAAACTCTTGAACAGACCTCTCTTACACTGAGGATGATATCACTTTATAAAATTTATTTTGAGATACGGCACAGTAACAGGCCCCTCCAGCCCTACAAGCTCACGTGGTCCATTACACCCATGTGACTAATTAACCTACTAACCCGAAAATCTTCAGAATGTGGGAGGAAACCGGAGCACACAAGGAAGCACACAAGAATTGTGTATTTAGTGTTTCAGTAACATTGTAAATATATTGTTTGATTAAGCATTCTTTGTTATTTAAATAATTCATTATTGTTTATATGTAAAAGTATGTGAATGGCATATGTCATCACGACACCATGTCATGCGCACCTCGCTTAAAGTGAAAACCAAAGTTAGACTTGTATTCCTGGCTCTCTTGTTTTCCTTTCAATTAGTTTTATGTTTTGGAGCTACAAAACACACTAATGGGGAGAACTCCTTGCAGACAGCAGCCCAACTGTACTCAGATGACTGGCAGTGTAATACTGCTATGCTAACCACTATACTACTGTGTCAACTCCCCCCGCCCCCTCCCCTCCAATAGCTTATATACTTCCTGCATTGTTATTGTTTTGCCTTGTTCTAACTCAATCAGTGCATAATGAACTGATCAGTGTGAAAGAAAAACTTTTCACTGGATATTGACAATAGCAAACCAATACCAACACTTTCTCCCCCCAATCTGACACGGGATCAAAATTCCCTGAATCACCATCCCACCATCCCCTTGTTAAATTCAATCTGCCATTCCCTTGCCCACTATCCTGAGGTAGGTACCCCCGATCGGCAGTTGGTTCTGCTTGTACTTTCTCTTCTTAGGGATGACCATCATCTGTCAGTTGCCTCCTCTCTTGCCACGGAGCCCCCTCTCAGGGTGGAGGTCCAACATCTCATATTCTCTCTAAGTAACCTCCAAGCTGTTCTCAAAGATATTGATTTCTCCTTCAGATAATTTTATCTCCCTCTTCCCTCTTCATCTATTCCATGCTCTGGCCTCTTCCCTCTTCCCTTCACCAAACTATAATCCTCCCCTTTCTCCTATGGTCCACCCTCTTCACCTGTAGGTTTCCTTCCTCCCCAGTTGGCTTCACCTATCATCTCCCAGCTTCTTACTTCACCCCAATCCCCCACCCACCTGGCTTCACCAATCACCTTCTGGCGTGGCCTCCTTCCTGTCCCCCCACGTTCCTATTCAGGCATTTCCCCCCATTCTTCTCAGTGCAGTGAGGGCTTCTCCCAACCCCCCCCCCCCCCGCCAATGCAATTTCTCCTCTCTCCATCTGTTGGAAGCCATTGTGTGATGCGATCTGAAGGATTATCCAATATGAACTGTTACTTTAAAACGAGAGAGAGCGGAAAGCATGTGTGCTGCTTCAGCAAGAGAGAGATCAATTAAAGCCTGCATGTTGCCTTGGAAACGGCAAGGCGGAACTATATGATGGACAGCTAGTGTTTAGCACTTGTGGAATATATACAAGGTCAACTGGCTTGGTAATCAGACACACCAGAGACACAAGGAAGACACAGACACTGGTTGAGGTTTGTGTGCCCACGACAAAGGTGGGGATTTTGCTCACAATGTGGACATAGGGGTGACTGATGGAAAGCTATCGGTGTGTTTAACCGTCGCCTGGGTTGATAGCTTTACCATGGGAAAATGGCACTCTCTTTTGTGTGGTCACAGTCGGTGACTTTCATAAGCAGGAGGACAACGTAGAAGATTCAACGGCATTGGCTCATATCTCTCTCTCTCTCTCTCTCTCTCTCTCTCTCTCTCTCTCTCTCTCTCTCTCTCTCTCTCTCTCTCTCTCTCTCTCCTCTCTCTCTCTCTCTCTCTCTCTCTCTCTCTCTCTCTCTCTCTCTCTCTCTCTCTCTGCCTCTCTCTCTCTCTCTCTCTCTCTCTCTCTCTCTCCTACTCAATTCAATATCCAGATCTGAACTTACTTCATACCTATACCATTCTAAGACTGTATCATTTCACCACCTAAGCTTGAAGGAGTTTGGGAATATTATTTACTCACTTATATATGCATATACTCTGCTGACCTGTTTGCCTTATCTTGTTTTATATGACCTTATCATGTAGATACTAATAAAATAGTGCTTATAATGGAAGACTCAGACTCCAGGTGTGTCCATTTCTGCTGGTCCTTTATGACCTGATACGGGGTACATAACAACATTGGGGGCTCGTCCGGGATATGAACATATGGTGGCGGCCATTCTGAAATTTTTTGGGTGCTTGACTCAATAGTTGATCTCATTTTGGGGAATCCCATCTGATTTGAGTGAGTGGAATATCAGCAGAAATGGAGCTTGAGGTTAATAAGTTTGTGGCAGAACCAATTCCTGAGGCATTGGGTGACGCTAAGAGGGATGTGCTGTTGGGAATTGCTCATAAGTTAAAAGTTAAGGTGGCTACTAGAATGAAGAGGGCTCAGATCCAGCTGTTAATAGCACAGAATTACGTCTCCAGGGGAATATTTGAAGAGGAGGTGTTGGAAATGTTTGCTGAAGGTAAAGTATTTACTGATGCCGAGGTTCAGCTTCAGGCAGCAAATATGAAGTATGAGTATGAGTTGCAATTAAAACAGCTCAAGGCTGTGGCGGCAGACAAGCAGAGAGATGAAGCAAAAAGGCAGAGGCAGTTCGAGCAGGAAAGGATAGAGAGGATACAGCAAGGAGGTCCAGTGCCAGGTCGTGGTGAGGAGTTGGTGGTACCATTTAATAGCAGCCAAGAAATTAATTTAGTACCGCCATTTGATGAAGCTGAAGTTGACAGGTATTTCCTGCACTTCGAAAAGGTGGCCCAGACTCAGCAATTGCCAAGGGATCAGCGGGCTGTCATTTTACAAAGTGTGCTGAAGGGGAAGGCTCAGCAGGCGTATTCTGCCCTGACCCTTGAACAGTCCAAGGATTATGCCACAGAGAAATATCTCCTGGCCTAATTTAAGAAAGGATGTTGTGAATTTTTGCCAGATTTGTCATACCTGCCAAGTTGTGGGGAAACCTAACCAGGTTATTCAAGTAGCACCACTTAAACCAATACCTGCTTTTGGTGAACCTTTTTCTAGGGTCATAGTGGATTGTGTTGGCCCATTGCCAAGGACTGCAGCTGGCTATGATTATCTGTAACAATCATGTGTGCTGTGTCTAGGTTCCCTGAAGTGGTGCCTCTCAGAAATATCAGGGCCAAGACTGTGGTAAAGGTACTCATCAAGGTTTTCACACTGGTAGGTCTGCCCAAAGAAATTCAATCTGACCAGGGTAGTAACTTTACTTCGAGAACATTCCAGGGGATAGTTAGAGAACTGGGGGCTAAGCACATTGTGTCATCTGCATATCACCCAGAGTCCCAGGAAGCCTTGGAATGGTTCCACTCTACTCTTAAGACCATGATTTCAACATATTGTGTCGAAAATGGGAAAAACTGGGATGAAGGGGTTCACTTACTTATATTTGCTGTTAGAGATTTGATTCAAGAATCCTTGGGGTTCAGACCGTTTGGACTTGTTTTGGTCAAAAAGCTATATGACCTTTGACCCTACTCAGAGAGCAGTGGTCTGTTCAGAAACTGTGTAAGTGTACTTAGTTATGTTTTGGAATTCAGAGACAGACTTAACAAGGCTTGTGACCTTGCGAAGCAGAATTCACAGCACTCTCAGATAAAGATGAAGGTTTGGTATGTCCGCAACGTGAGAGAACAGAGATGTCGCATTGGAGATAAGGTCTTGGTGCTGATCCCCCTCCTTACCAACACCCTTCAAACAGGATTTTGTGGACCAACATGAGATAATTAAGAAAATTGATTCTTCGAATTTTGTTATTAGAACTCCTGACCGAAGGAAGGCTACTCAAGTCATGCATGTAATCATGATCTAGCCTTCTCATGACCCAGAGACATCACCTGTGAGTACTATTAAGACAACCGAAAAAGTTGTGGAGCCTGGTACCGAGGTACCAGATAATTTTAACGAGATCAGTGTAGTCTCCATAAGGCTCGAACATTCTGATGTTTTGAAAAAGATTGACAGAAAAATCCATCATTTGGAGCCAAAGCAGCAAAAACAATTGAAGGACCTAATTAGCAAGTATAAAGGTTTGTTCCCTCACAGTCCAAGACAGTGCACAGCTGCAGTGCATGACGTGATTGTAGATAAAGTCGATCCAATTAAGCAGCACCCTTATAGAATGAACCAAGACAAAAATAAAATGGTTGAACAAGAAATTGAATACATGCTGACAGCCTGCATTATTAGGCCATCTACCACAGACTGGGCGTCGCCCTGTGTTATTGTCCCTAAGCTGGGCGGACACATGAGATTCTGTACTGTCTACAGGAAAGTTAATGCAGTAACTAAAACAGATGTTTATCCTATCCCAAGTGTAGATGACTGTATTGATAGAGTGGGGAAGGCTAAATACCCTACAACGATTGACCTGTTAAAAGAATACTGGTGCGTTCCTTTGACAGAAAGGTCTAAAGAAATATCTGTATTTGTGACACCATCTGGACTGTTTGAGTACAATGTTCGACCATTTGGGATGAAAAATGCTCCAGGGAGATTCCAAACGATGATGAATTCAGTGATTCAGAGTTTAGAAAATACAGGGGCGATTCTCCACTCGGCACTCATGGAGTGAGGTTGGATCTGGCTTCTCTCCATTACCGTTATTTTTTTTAACCCATGAATACCCTTATTTAACATACTTTTATCTACACTAGAAGTCTTTTACTTTTGAACTCTTTTTTTGGATGAACACTATCCACCTGCTTTGGACACTCATTTTTAATTAATCTATGGTTTTGTAGTCTTGGTTATGCGCCTATGTGCCTTTTTTTTTAAACCTATAATGTTTCTATAAAGCTCGATCTTTATAAGCTAGTGTAGTGATATTTTACATTTTAATTATAGTTTTTTACATGAAATACTCGTTCTTTTCTTCTCTCCTTTTAATTTTCTTAATCTTTTTTAAAACTATTTTGATTTTTTGACATTTTTATTAATGATTGATGGTGAATTGTTTTTTGGAGGAATATCTTGGTCTTCTTTTGGTTTTGTATAAGTAAGATGGCAGTTCGTTGTTCTGATTTCATATTTCCTCTTGTTCTTTCATTCCGCCATTTTTTTCTTTTTGCATTCTCCTTCCCATAATGCCTTTGTTTTTTTTGAAATGTTATTTTTAACTACTTATGTCTTTGTTTTCGATTTATAATATACGCTGATGTTTACTTATTCTTTTCATTGTCAGAAATTACTTTATGAAGATTGTTATATTATAATCCTTATTTTTTGGATCGTGGGTGGTCATTATTTTAACATATATTTTTTGGAGTTGTCTTCTGGAGAAACAGGGGCAGATTTAGTGTTATTTCTTCCTCTGGCCTTCTTCAGACTCAGACCGAGGGCTTTGCGGGTGGAGGGTAGGGTATCTTTCTATTTTTTTCAGTTTTCTTATGTGGGCTGATTTCGAACTGCAAAGATGGATACATTGTTGTCACCTCCGGTTCCTCCCTGAGCTTTGGTTCCTCTTCCGGGTTCATGAGTTCACATTATGCTTCTTTACATACCAAATGGTAATTTTATGTAATTATGGCTCAGATTATTAATTTTGTCTCTTGGAATACAAATGGTTTAAAACATCCGCTTAAACGGAGTAAGACTTTTAAAGTATTCCAAAGACTAAATGCTCATATTATTTTTATAGAAGAAACTCATGTGAGGAAAGAGGATAATCAGCATTTTTTCAGGTTTTGGAGAGTCATCAGTTTCATTTGAATTCACATGCTAAAATAGGAGGTGCTTCAATTTTTATTGATCCCTCAATTACATTTGTTCATCACGATACTGTTTCTGATCCGAATGGCAGATTCTTGTTTACTACTGGGTAACTTTTTAATAAAAAAGTGGTTATGGCTAATGTTTATGCTTCAAATGTGGATTATCCTGAATTTTATAATAACTTATTTACTGTTTTCCTTGATCTAAATGAATATATGCTGATTTTAATTGTTGTTTGAACCCTTCAATGGATAGATCCATATCTACTCAAGTCTAACCTAACAAGTCTGCTACTCTTATCAATTCCTTCATGAATGATTCTGGAATTTTGGATATTTGGAGATTTCTGCACCCCCAAGGATAAAATGTTTTCATTTTCTTCACGTGTATCATTCTCACTCTAGAATTGATTACTTTTTTTATCGACTCTCGTCTCATCCCATCTGTGATTGACAATATTGCCATTTCCAATCATGCTCCAGTGAAAGTCTCTATCAAATTAATGGTTAGAGTTCCTAGTATTAGACAATGGCAATTTAACTCCAATTTGCTTCGACTCAGATTTTGTTGAGTTTATGAAGAAAGAGATTAATTTCTTCTTTTCAACTAGTTTTTCAGCAGAAATTTCCAAGGCGTGACTTTGGACACTTTTAAAACATATATCCGAGGTCAGGTTATTTCCTATTCTGTTGGTTTGAGGAAATGTACTAAGAATGAAGCATTATTATTGGTTGATAATATCAAAGGAATTGATAAGAAATATTCCATTGCTCCCAGTAAGGAGCTTTATAAACAGAGACTCTAGCCGCAAACGGAATATAATTTGCTACTTACATCCTCGATTGAAAACAAATTAATGAAAACCAAAAGTGAATTTTACGTACATAGTGATAAATTGGGTAAATTATTAACTACTCAATTGAAAACTGCCTCGGTTAAACGCCAAACCATTAAGATTCATAAACAAGATGATAATTTGACAGTTAATCATGACAAAATAAACAAATATTTTCAAGATTTTTATACCTCTTCATATAATTCTGATTTTCCCAATGATCCTAATACTATGTATGACTTCTTAAGGAAATTGAATTTTCTGAAATTATTGCCTGAAGAACGTTTAATATTAGAAACTCCCATTACAGATGAAGAAATAAAATGTATCATTTGTTCGTTGAATTCTGGTAAAGCACCAGGTCCAGACGGTTATACAGTAGAATTTTTTTAAATGTTTCTCTTCTATTCTCTCTCCTTGGCTAGGTAGAGTTTTTAAAGAAGCAATTAGATTGGGTAAATTACCACAATCATTTTATAGGGCTTTTATGTCCTTAATATTAAAAAAATAATGAAGATCCCACTGAGCATGCATCATATAGACCGATATCTTTGTTGAATGTAGTTTCCAAGATTTTTCCTAAGATATTGGTGACTAGGTTGGAGAAGGTTTACCTCAAATTATATTAATTTATATTATTAATTATATTAATCAAATTATATCAAACTGGATTTATTAAAAACAGTAATCTGCTTGTAACATTAGGAGATTAACGAATATTGTTTACACTCCTTCATGTAGTACTCCAGAATGGGTAATTTCATTAGATGCTGAGAAAACATTTGACAGAGGTGAATGGCCATATTTATTTACTGTATTTGAGAAATTTAATTCTAGTTCGACATTTATATCTTGGGTTAAATTGATATATCATACCCCAGTAGCTTCGGCTAACACTAATAATCAAATATCTCCCTTTTTTCGTATATTTCGGGGCACCAGGCAAGTCTGTCCTCTTAGTCCATTACTATTTGATATTGCTCTGGAACCTTTAGCAATTGCTATTTGGGAATCATCTAATATTTTTGGCATTACCCGTGGGAACGAGATACATAAACTATCATTATGTGCAGACGATTTATTATTGTATATTCCTAATCCTGAGGAATCCATTCCGGCAGTTTTATCTTTGTTGGCTCACTTTAGTAATTTTTCGGGTTACAAACGGAACCTTAATAAGAGCGAACAATTTCCTCTAAATATGCATGTCGCAATATATGAATGTTTACCTTTTAAATTGGTTACTGACTATTTTATATATTTAGGGGTCAAAATTACCAAAAAAAAAAAAAAATATTTAAGGCTAACTTTTTACCTTTAATTGATGAGATTAAACAGTTATTTACTAATTGGTCACCAATCTCTTTGCCATTGATAGAACAGATCAATTGTATCAAGCTGATTATATTACCTAAATTTTTGTATTTATTTCAAGTGGTATCAATTTTTATTCTGAAATCTTTTTTTGATAGTGTTGATTCTAATATCTCTTTTTTATTTTTGGCAGAATAAAAATCCGAGGCTAGGCAAAAAATACTTACAGAAGTCTGAAAAGGAGGGTGGTCTGGCACTGCCGAATTTTATATTTTATTATTGGGCAATTAATATCCGCTATATGAAATTTTGGTAATCCGACTTGGATATAACTTTAAGCCCTCATTAGGTAAACCTTGAATGTAATTCGGTACAAGCGTTTTCACTGAATTCTATTCTAGGGACTTCACTTCCCTTTGCTCTTTCTAAATTGTATTAAAAAATTAGATAATCCAATAATTAAATATAATTTACAAATATGGTTTCAATTTCAGAAATTTTTTGGGTTAAATCAATTTACTCTAGCAAGTCGTATTATATCTAAATATTTTTTCTATCCCTCTATTATGGATCAAGCCTATTTTATTTGGAAAACTAAAGGTATTTCATGATTTTGTGATTTATTTTTGGATAATTCTTTCATGTCATTTGAGCAATTCTCTAACAAATATAATATACTAAGATCTCATTTCTTTAGATATTTACAGGTTAGAAACTTTTTAAATACTGTCCTTCCTACTTTCCTGAACTTATACTCTATGGATAGTCTGGAAAAAAAATAGATTAAATTCCTTCTGAGAAAGGTGCAATAGCATCTATCTACAATGTAATTATGACAATTCATTCAGATGCATCTAACAAAATTAAAAATGATTGGGAAAGGGAACTTAAGCTTACCTTACCTATTGAAAAATGGGAAAAAGTTCTTCAATTAGATAACTCATCCTCTGTATGTGCTAAATATTCATTGATACAGTTCATAGGGCCCATATGTCTAATGATAAATTAACTTCGCTATTATTCTCATATAAGTCCAGTATGTGACAGATGTCATTCTGAAACCGCTTATTTAACTTGTATGTTTTGGTCATGTTCCACTCTGAAAAAATATTGGGAAGATATCTTTGATCTTATCTCAACTGCTTTGAATATTGTTTTACAATCTCATCCTATTACGGCAATTTCTGGTTTACCAATGATAGAACCACACCATTTAACCTCTACAGCATGTCGGATGATTGCATTTCTCACATTAATGGCTAAAAGATTGAGCTGGCTGAATTGGAAGAAGATTAATCAGCCCACCACATTTCATTGGTTCTGTCAAACTATGTAATGTTTAAACATAAAACAAATCAGAAGTGTTATATACGACCCTTCTGTTAAATTTGATCAGACTTGGAGGCCTTTTATTCAATACTTTCATATGATGTGATTTGACCTCTTTCCAAACCTATTCTTGTGTTAATATATGTAGGGAGGTTCGGAGCTGGTGACACTAATGGTCCTGTTTTAATTTTGATGCTATAAACAGCCCATGTTCTTTTCTTTTCTTAGTTTTTTTTCTGTTAGGTTAGTGATGATTAGTTTAGTTTATTTGGGGGTATATATATTTTTTCTTTTTTTCTTTTTGGATATGTTAATCCTTTTTTTGTGAACTCTACATTTGTACTTGAACATCTTTGGGAGGTTTATTACCTTTGTACTAACTGAAAATATAATTATATACTCTATCTATTAACAATGTAATCCCAGCATTTGTGCAGCAATACTATGTATATCAAATTTATTGGTATTAATAAAAAGATTGAAAAAGAAAAGAAAAAATACAGGGGCTTATATTGATGATGTAGCGGTGTGCTACACGCAGCGCTAAAATTACGACACGGAGTCGGTAACTGCAGTCGAAGGAAGAACTTTATTCGAAATCCTCAGCCTCACTTTTAAGCCTCCCTCAACCTGCCCCCCGTGGCGCAGAGGCTCCAAAGCTCTGTGCTCGCAAACCCCCGTAGGCTATCTAATTGTGAGCCGGTTCGGATGTGCCAGGAAATGGGTCGCCACATAAACCCCCACCCCACAGAACCGGCGATACACCCCCCCAATGTCCACAGTCTGGGCCAGAACCTGCTTGGGAGGTCGGCCTCTGCGCCGAGGTGCCGGAAACTCGGCCGGTTGCGCCAGGTCCACATGGGCCGGTTTGAGGCGGTCCACTGTGAAAACCTCCTCTTTCCCCCCAACGTTCAGCACGAACGTGGACCCGTTGTTCCGGAGCACCATATACGGCCCCTCGTATGGCCGCTGCAGCGGTGGCCGATGCCCGCCCCTTCGTACAAACACAAACCTACAGTTCTGTAGGTCTTTGAGTACGCAGGTTGGGTTCCGCCCGTGCTGTGAAGTGGGTATGGGGGCCAGGTTACCGAGCTTCTCGCGTAGTCTGCCCAGGACTCCTGCGGGATCTTCCTCTTGCCCCCGTGGGGCAGGTAGGCAGTTGTGTGGTGCAGCTGAGTCCCCAAAAAGCTGGCCATAGCTGACCACAGGCTGGAGGTGAACTGGGCACCTCTATCGGAGGTAATGTGGGCCGGTACACCAAAGCGGGACACCCAGGTGGTGATCAGTGCCCGGGCGCAAGATTCGGAGGTGGTGTCGGTGAGCGGGACCGCCTCTGGCCATCTTGTGAACCGGTCGACGATAGTCAGGAGGTGCCACGCTCCGCGCGACACTGGCAGGGGGCCCACGATATCCACATGAATGTGGTCGAAACCCCGGTGGGCGGGATGGAACTGCTGCGGTGGGGCTTTGGTGTGCCGCTGCACCTTGGCCGTCTGGCAGTGCATGCACGTTTTGGCCCATTCACTGACCTGTTTGCGGAGTCCGTGCCAAACTAACCTGCTGGAATCCATCCGGACAGTCGTCCGGATGGAGGGATGCGCCAAGTTATGAATGGAGTCGAAAACACGGCGCCGCCAGGTTGTCGGGACGATGGGACGGGGCTGGCCGGTGGCGATGTCACAGAGTAGGGTCCTCTCACCCGGGCCTACGGGGAGGTCCTGGAGCTGCAAACCGGACACTGCGGTTCTGTAACTCGGAATCTCCTCATCCGCCTGCTGCGCCTCTGCCAGTGCCTCAAGGTCTACCCCTTGGGAAAGGGCATGAACGGTAGGGCGAGAGAGCGCATCCGCTACGACATTGTCCTTACCCGAGACGTGCCGGACATCCGTCGTGTATTCAGAGATGTAGGACAGGTGGCGTTGCTGGCGGGACGACCAGGGGTCGGACGCTTTCGTAAACGCAAAGGTAAGCGGTTTGTGGTTCGTGAACGCGGTGAAGGGCCGACCTTCTAGGAAGTACCTGAAATGCCAGATTGCCAGGTAGAGCGCCAACAGTTCCCGGTCGAAAGCACTGTACTTGAGCTTGGGTGGCCGCAGGTGTTTGCAGTCGCTGTGTCCAGAAACCCGGCAGTTTCAACGAAACCGCATGAATAGAGGCGGTGTCGGTCATTTCTGGTCCAAAAATCGTTTGGACCGTCGGGGTCACCAATTGAAGCGGTGTGCTACACGCAGCGCTAAAATTACGACAAGGAGTCGGTAACTGCAGTCGAAGGAAGAACTTTATTCGAAATCCTCAGCCTCACTTTTAAGCCTCCCTCAACCTGCCCCCCCGTGGTGCAGAGGCTCCAAAGCTCTGTGCTCGCAAACCCCCGTAGGCTATCTAATTGTGAGCCGGTTCGGATGTGCCAGGAAATGGGTCGCCACAATGATTTGGTTGTACGGAATGACACATGGGAAGAGCATACCTCGGCGGTGGAGAAACTGTTTGAAAGGCTGTCCATGGCCAATCTTACTGTAAACCTCCTGAAAAGTGAATTTGGCCACACCACTGTCACGTATCTTGACTATGTAACAGGCCAGGGCCAACTGGCTCCTGTGCAGGACAAGGTTCAGGCTATTGCTGAGGTTACTATTCCGACAGGCAAGAAAGTGTTAAGAAGGTTTTTAGGAATGGTTGGATATTACCTTAAGTTTTTTTTTCTTTTCACCGGCCCATTAAACCCATAAACATTAAAACTTTAAAAGTTCAGTAAATTAGTCATTATTTTTAACAAGGTTACTCCAATCTATCACAATACATAATATTTCAGCTCTTGTAGTACCTTGGGGAATCTTCTTAAAATTCTCCATGTGGCTATGTGTCTCCCTCCCCCTCAACTCCTGATCATCCAGGCATAGAAAAAAAGATAAAAGAAATAGATTATAAAGGAAAAGATAACAAAATACCCCCCATTCATGTTGTGAATGACAAAAACCACAACATTACCCCACTCCATTGTACGGGTCATGGCAATCGCCATGATTACACACATGAATCCTGTAGCGATCGATCAGAAGTTGCCCCAGCTCCCGCAATAATGAAAAAAAGGTATATGTAAGAGAAGAAAAAATAATACCACTACACCCGATTAATATTCCTCAAATTTTTACCTTTCTCCCCCTCTATCATATAATTAAGAGTACACTATATATTCTTCTGTCCCTAAATATCCATCAATTCCATTCACTATCTCAGTCTTCATCTTTAATCCATTTCACTTCCTTAAATTCTTAGATGTATCTAGCGAATATTTGGGAGTTCTTGTGCAAACTCCTCCGCTTTCTGATAATCAGTAAAAAATCTTCTATTTTCATCATCCAAAAAAATTCTCAGTGTTGCCAGGTGGCGCAGTATAAATTTCTAAACCTTTTCCCATAAGACTTTTTTCACTGGGTTAAATTCCTTCTTTCTCTTCAAAAGGTCATAACTTATGTCAGGATAGAAAAGAACTGTTTTCCCTTCTATCATCAATGGCCCGTTTCTCTTTCTGGCACATTGGGCAGCCGCCTTCAGGATCCTTTCTTTATCTTGATATCTTAAGCATTTTATCAAGGTTGGTTTTGATCATGTTGAGATTTTGGTCTTAAGGCTCTATGAGCCCTTTCGATTTCAAATAACTGATTTCCCTCTTCCATTTCCAAATTTTCTGGGATCCATTTTTGAAAAAAAAATAATTGGATCTTCTCCCTCTGTACCTTCTTTAAGACCAACAATCTTAATACTATTTTCTCTGCTAAAATTTTCAAGCACGTCCAATTTTTCCAACAACCATTTTCTTTCTGATGTCCAGGCAAGGATATTGTCATCCATTTTGTTCACTCTATCAATGGTGTCTCCGTTATTTCTTCCAACTTTTTAACTTGCTTATCCATTTTCCCCTGTTTTTTCACAACTTTAGCAAACATAATCTTCATATTTTTAATATCTGTTTTTATTACTTTTAATGTTTTTAATTCTTTAATTCATGCATTATTTGCACCAAGGTTTTTCTTATGTCTCCAGGAAATCTTCCATTTCCAACCTCTTCCTGCTGTTCTTCTTCATTTCCCTCTTCACCTTCATCTGTGTTGTCCGGAGAAACCGATTCCATCTCGATTCACTTTCACTTTCAATCGTAGCTGGGATTTGTAGTTTGATTTGCCCCTGTTTGCACATGCCCATTTTTTCAAACATGTGCAGTTCCCATTGCTCCTTCTTAGAGACTATTGATGTTGCCGCAGTTTCCTATTCTACACCGCCGGAGGCGAAGTGCACCTCACCAAGAAGAGGCCCACAGGGGAAACGTAAAAACTGTGGTGGGAATTGAACTATGATTGCTGGCGATCTGCTAACCACTACACTACCATGCTGACCCTTCCATGCCGACCCTACCATGCCAACACTACCATGACAACCGTACTGTGCCAATTCTTCTGTGCCAATCCTACCAGGCTGACCCTACCATGCCAACACAGCCATGCCATACCAGCCTACACATGCTGGAAATCCAGAGCAACACACAAAATGCTCAGCAGGTTGGGCAGCATCTGTGGAAATGAATAAACATTTGAAATCTCAGTACTGGAAAGGAGGGGGAATCCTTCAATAGAACTGGAAAGAAAGGGGGACAAAGCCCGAGTAAGAAGGTGGGGGAAGGAAAGGTTATAGGTGAGAACAGGGTACCAACTTCCCTCTCAAATGACCTGCCGAGTCCCTCCGGCACTGAGGGGGTTTGATAGATTGTTGATGTTCCAGCTTATGAGAGATGGAGTTAGTGCAGTAAAGTTATCACAGAGGTAAAAAGATAGTCGGTGTTCTCAGTGGAGTGACAGAGAAACTGAGATGGGCTGAATGGCCTCTTATCCCTCCTGTCCCTCATATTCTATTTGACTGCTGGAGTTACCAATAGCTTTGGACAGCCCAGTTTAAGACACAAATCAGCCTCCCCTCATTTGACCCCATCCACACTCTCTGCTACCTCAGTAAAACACCATCCACACTGGCCTTTCCCTATTCTCCCCTCGCCCATCGAGAAGAAAATACAAAGGTCTGAAAGCACATACCATAGGCTCAAGGACAGCCCACTGTGACCAAACTCTTGAACAGACCTCTCTTACACTGAAGATGATATCACTTTATAAATTTTATTTTCAGATATGGCACGGTAACATGACCCTCCAGCCCTACAAGCTCACGTGGCCTGTTACACCCATGTGACTAATTAACCTACTGACCCGTAAATCTTCGGAATGTGGGAGGAAACCGGAGCATCCAAGCAAGCACACAAGAATTGTGTATTTAGTGTTTCAGTAACATTGTAAATATATTGTATGATTAAGCATTCTTTGTTATTTAAATAATTCATTATTGGTTGTGTGTAAAAGTATCTGAATGGCATACGTCATCACGCCACCATGTCATGTACACCTCGCTTAAAGTGAAAACCAAAGTTAGACTTGTATTCCTGACTCTCTTGTTTTCCTTTCAATTAGTTTTATGTTTTGGAGCTACAAAACAGACTACTGGGGAGAACTCCTTGCAGACAGCAACCCAAATGAACCCAGATGACTTGTAGTGTAATAGTGCTATGCTAACCACTATACCACTGTGTCAACTCCCCCCACCCCCTCCCCTCCAGTAGCTTTTATACTTTCTGCATTGTTATTGTTTTGCCATGTTCTACCTCAATCACTGTGTAATGAACTGATCTGTGTTAACAATGTGAAACAGAAGCTTTCACTGTATATTAGTGCATGTGACAATAGTAAACAAATACCAACAGTTTCTCCCCCCCAATCTGACATGGGATCAAAATGCATTGAATCACCATCCCCTTGTTAAATTCCATCTGCCATTCCTTTGCCCACTATCCTGAGATAGGTACCCCCGATCGGCATTGGTTGTGCTTGGACTTTCTCTTGTTAGAGATGACTGTCATCTGACAGTTGACTCCTCTTTTGCAATGGAGCCCCCTCTCAGGGTGGAGGAGCAACATCCCATATTCTGTTTAAGTAGCCTCCAAGCTGTTGGCACAGATATTGATTTCTCCTTCAGCTAATTTCCCCTCCCACTTCCCTCTTCTTCTATTCCCCACTGTGGCCTCTTCCCTCTTCTCTTCACCGATCTATAATCCTTCCCTTTCTCCTATGGTCCACTCTCCTCCCCTGTAGGATTTCTTCCTCCCCACCTGGATTCATCTATTATTCTACCTTTTGGAGAAGGAAGTCAGAGGATCAGAACGGGAGTGTGGTGGGAGCCATTTTTTCTTCTTCTCCTCGGAGTTAAGAGAGGCGGGACAGCGCAGGTGTGTGACGTCAGGCAGAGAAGCGGGGAAGATTTAAAAAGGACACAGCCTTAAACAGCGGGCAGCGGAGTGAGCTGTGAGCAGAGTGTAGGCTTAAGGGCTGAATGGGCGAGGCAAAGTAGGTTTAGGTTTCAGTCTTTCCTTTTATTTGAGGAAAGAGGGAAATATGAGCTTGAGGGCAGCTTGTTGTTCCCAGTGTCAGACGTGGGGGGTCCTGGAGTCTCCTAGCATCCTGGACGTCAACATCTGTTCCAAGTGTGTCGAGCTGCAGCTCCTAAGGGACCGTGTTAGGGAACTGGAGCTGCAGCTCGATGACCTTCATCTGGTCAGGAAGAGTGAGGAGTTGAGTTACAGGCAGGTGGTCACACCGGGACAACGGGAGGAAGACAGGTGTGTCATAGTTAGGAGGGGGAAGGGGAAGAGTCAGGTACTAGAGAGTACACCAGTGGCTGTACCCCTTGACAATAAGTGCTCCTGTTCAAGTACTGTTGTGGGGGGGGGTGGAAACAGCCTACCTGGGGGAAGCAACAGTGGCCATGCCTCTGGCACAGAGTTCAGCCCGGTAGCTCAGAAAGGTAGGGAAGGAAGAGGAAGTCAGTAGTAATAGGGGACTCGATAGTTAGGGGGTCAGATAGGTGATTCTGTGGACGCAATCAAGAGACCCGGATGGTAGTTTGGCTCCCTGCTGCCAGGGTCCGGGATGTTTCTGATCATGTCCAACATATCCTGAAGTTGGAGGATGAGGAGCCAGAGGTCGTGGTACATATAGGTACCAATGACATAGGTAGGAAAAGGGAAGAGTTCCTGAAAGGAGAATAGAGGCAGTTGAGAAGAAGAACTGCAAAGGTAATAATCTCTGGATTACTGCCTGTGCCACACGACAGTGAGAGTAGGAATGAAATGAGGTGGAAGATCAATGCGTGGCTACGGGATTGGGGCAGGGGTCAGGGATTCAAGTTTCTGGATCAATGAGACCTCTTTTGGGGCAGGTGTGACCTGTACAAAAGGACAGGTTACACTTGAATCCTAGGGGGACCAATATACTGGTGGGGAGATTTGCTAAGGCTACTTGGAAGACTTTAAACTAGAATGGTTGGGGGGTGGGAATCAATTTGAAGAGACGAGGGGAGAGGAGTTTAGTTCACAAATAGAGAAAGCTAGTAGACCGTGTGTGAGGGAGGATGGGCAGGTGATAGAGAAGGGGAGCGCTCAGACCGAAGATGTAGGGGAGAAAGAAGAAAAAAATAATAAAGTTGTTTGCACCATTAGGGATAACAGAGAGGAAGAGGTGAGAGAGTTTCTTAAATGCATCTACTTTCATGCAAGAAGCATTGTAAAAAAGGTGGATGAGCTTAGAGCATGGATTGATACCTGGAAATATGATGCTGTAGCTATAAGTGAAACATGGTTGCAGGAGGGGTGTGTTTGGCAAATAGATATTCCTGGATTTTGTTCCTTCAGGTGTGATAGAATTGGAAGGGCAAGAGGGGAGGTGTTGCATTGCTTGTCCGAGAAAATATTACAGCGTTGCTTTGGCAGGATAGATTAGAGGGCTTGTGTAGGGAGACGATTTGGACAGAATTGAGGAATGGGAAAGGTGTAGTAACACTTATAGGGGTGTACTATAGACCATCTAATGGGGAGCGAGGATTGTAGGAGCAAATTTGTAAGGAGATAGCAAATATTTATAGTAAGCACAAGGTTGTGACTGTGGGAGATTTTAATTTTCCACACATAGATTAGGAAGCCCATTCTGTAAAAGGGCTGGATGATTTGGAGTTTGTAAAATGTGTGCAGGATAGTTTTTACAGCAATACATAGAGGTACCAAAAAGAGAAGGGGCAGTGTTCGATCTCCTGTTAGGGAACGAGATAGGTCAGGAGATGGAGGTATGTGTTGGGGAGTACTTTGGGTCCAGAGATCACAATGCTATTAGTTTCAATATAATTATGAAGGATAGTACTGGACCCATGGTTGAGATTTTTGATTGCAGAAAGTCTAACTTTGAGGAGATGCAAAAGGATTTAGAAGGAGTGGATTGGGACAATTTGTTTTATGGGAAGGAGGTAGTAGAGAAATAGAAGTCATTTAAAGGTGAAACTTTGAGGGTACAGAATCTTTATGTTCCTGTTAGATTGAAAGGAAAGGTCAATAGTTTGAGAGAGCTATGGTTTTCAAGGGATATAGGAAGCATGGATTGGAAAAAGAGAGATCTACAATAAATATAGGCAGCATGGAGTAAATGAGGTGTTCAAGGAATATAAAGAATGTAAAAAGAATCCTAAGAAAGAAATTAGAAAAGCTGAAAGAAGATATAAGGTTGCTTTGGCAAGTAAGGTGAAAATGAATCTGAAGGGTTTCTACAGTTATATTAAGAACGAAAGGATAGTGAGTGATAAAATTGGTCCCTTAGGGAATCAGAGTGGACAGCTATGTGTGGAGCCAAAAGAGATGGGGGGAGATTTTGAACAATTTCTTTTCATCTGTATTCACTAAGGAGAAGGATATTGAATTGTGCAAGGTAAGGGAAACAAGTAGCATAGTTATGGAAATTATGATGATTAAAGAGGAGGAAGTACTAGAGCTTTTAAAGAATATAAAGGTGCATAGTCCTGACAGGATATTCCCTTGGACCTTGAGGCAAGTTAGTGTGAAATTGCAGGGAGTCTGACAGAAATATTTCAAATGTCATTATAAATGGGGATGGTCCTGGAGGATTGGCATATTGCTCATGTGGTTCTATTGTTCAAAAGGGCTTCTAAGAATAAATCTAGCAATTATTGGCCTCTAAGTTTGACGTCAGTGGTGGGTAAGTTAATGGAAAGTATTCTTAGTGATGGTATATATCATTATCTGGGTAGACAGGGTCTGATTAGGAGCAGTCAACATGGATTTGTGCATGGAAGGTCATATTCGACAAATCTTATTGAATTTCCTGAAGAGGTTACTAGAAAGTGGATGAGTGTAAAGCAGTGGATATTGTCTATATGGACTTCAGTAAGGCCTTTGACAAGGTTCCACACAGAAGGTTAGTTAGGATGGTTCAAACATTAGGTATTAATATTGCAGTAGTAAAATGTATTTACCAGTGGCTGGGTGGGAGATGCCAGAGAGTAGTGGTAGATAACTGTTTGTCATGTTGGAGGCTGGTGACTAGTGGGTCCAATGTTGTTTGTAATATACATTAATGATCTGGATGATGGGGTGGTAAATTAGATTACTAAGTATGCAGATGATACTAAGATAGGTGGTGTTGTGGATAATGAAGTAGGTTTTCAAAGCTTGCATGAGATTTAGGCCAGTTAGAAGAGTGGGCTGAAAGATGGCAGATGGACTTTAATGCTGATAAGTGTGAGGTGCTAAATTTTGGTAGGACTAATCAAAATAGGACATACATGGTAAATAGAAGGGCATTGAGGATTGCAGTAGAACAGAGTGATCTAGGAATAATTGTGCATAGTTCCCTAAAGGTAGAATCTCATGTGGATAGGGTGGTGAAGAAAGCTTTTGATATGCTGGCCTTTATAACTCAGAGCATTGAGTATAGGAGTTGGGATGTATTGTTAAAATTGTACAAAGCATTGATGAGGCCAAATTTGGAGCATTATATGCAGCTCTTGTCACTGAATTATAGGGAAGATATCAAAAATTAGAGAGTACAGAGGAGATATTCTAAACTGTTATCTGTGTTTCAACACCTAAGTTACAGAGAAAGGTTGAACAAGTTAGGTGTTTATTCTTTGGAGCGTAGAAGGTTGAGGGGGGACTTGATAGAGGTATTTACAATTATGAGGGGGATAGATAGGGTTGATGTGGATAGGCTTTTTTTCCATTGAGAGTAGGGGAGATTCAAATAAGAGGACATGAGTTGAGAGGCAAAAGTTTAGGGATAACACGAGAGGGAACTTCTTTACTCAGAGAGTGGTAGCTGTGTGGAACAAGCTTCCAGTGGAAGTGGTAGAGGCAGGTTCAATTTTGTTATTAAAAAAAAATTGGATGGATATATGGACAGGAAAGGAATGGAGGGTTATGGGCTGAGTGCATATAGGTGGGAGTAGGTAAGAGTAAGCATTCGGCATGAACTAGAAGGGCTGAGATGGCCCGATTCCGTGCTGTATTTGTTATATGGTTATATAGTAATATCTTCTCCCATCTTCTTACTTCACCCCCGCCCCCACCCACCTGGCTTCACCTATCACCTTCTGGCATGGCCTCCTTCCCCCCCTCCATGTTCTTATTCTGGCATCTTCTCCCCCTTTCTTCTCAGAGCTGAAGAAGGGCCTCAGCTCGAAACATCGACTGTTATTCATTTCCACAGATGCTGCCTGACCTGCTGAGTTCCTCTGGCATTTTGTCTGTGTTGCTCTGGATTCCAGCATCAGCAGAATCTGGTGTCTGACAGTAGCATTGTGAATGCATCACTTGCCACTTCTCTGCCCGTGCACAGACATTGTCGGAAACTTGCATGCAAGTGCTGTTTCACTTCCCAAGGAGCCGGTAACAGAAGGGAACGATGCACACGGTAGGCTTATTCAGAACATGGGATCCAGGGCCTGTACTATTCTATGTTCTAAGTTCTATGTTGACACGTCAGGAGCGGACATGGAATGGACCCAAATGCAGGACACAGGCACTGAAGTACTAGGTGTAGGACAGGATGGGGATGCCATGGCATGCAAGGGGTAATGCAGGCGGGGCTGGATCTCGGAGTTCGTGGCGGGCAGGAGGATCCCAGAGTTCGTGGCGGGCAGGAGGATCCCAGAGTTCGTGGCGGGCAGGAGGATCCCAGAGTTCGTGGCGGGCAGGAGGATCCCAGAGTTCGTGGCGGGCAGGAGGATCCCAGAGTTCGTGGCGGGCAGGAGGATCCCAGAGTTCGTGGCGGGCAGGAGGATCCCAGAGTTCGTGGCGGGCAGGAGGATCCCAGAGTTCGTGGCGGGCAGGAGGATCCCAGAGTTCGTGGCGGGCAGGAGGATCCCAGAGTTCGTGGCGGGCAGGAGGATCCCAGAGTTCGTGGCGGGCAGGAGGATCCCAGAGTTCGTGGCGGGCAGGAGGATCCCAGAGTTCGTGGCGGGCAGGAGGATCCCAGAGTTCGTGGCGGGCAGGAGGATCCCAGAGTTCGTGGCGGGCAGGAGGATCCCAGAGTTCGTGGCGGGCAGGAGGATCCCAGAGTTCGTGGCGGGCAGGAGGATCCCAGAGTTCGTGGCGGGCAGGAGGATCCCAGAGTTCGTGGCGGGCAGGAGGATCCCAGAGTTCGTGGCGGGCAGGAGGATCCCAGAGTTCGTGGCGGGCAGGAGGATCCCAGAGTTCGTGGCGGGCAGGAGGATCCCAGAGTTCGTGGCGGGCAGGAGGATCCCAGAGTTCGTGGCGGGCAGGAGGATCCCAGAGTTCGTGGCGGGCAGGAGGATCCCAGAGTTCGTGGCGGGCAGGAGGATCCCAGAGTTCGTGGCGGGCAGGAGGATCCCAGAGTTCGTGGCGGGCAGGAGGATCCCAGAGTTCGTGGCGGGCAGGAGGATCCCAGAGTTCGTGGCGGGCAGGAGGATCCCAGAGTTCGTGGCGGGCAGGAGGATCCCAGAGTTCGTGGCGGGCAGGAGGATCCCAGAGTTCGTGGCGGGCAGGAGGATCCCAGAGTTCGTGGCGGGCAGGAGGATCCCAGAGTTCGTGGCGGGCAGGAGGATCCCAGAGTTCGTGGCGGGCAGGAGGATCCCAGAGTTCGTGGCGGGCAGGAGGATCCCAGAGTTCGTGGCGGGCAGGAGGATCCCAGAGTTCGTGGCGGGCAGGAGGATCCCAGAGTTCGTGGCGGGCAGGAGGATCCCAGAGTTCGTGGCGGGCAGGAGGATCCCAGAGTTCGTGGCGGGCAGGAGGATCCCAGAGTTCGTGGCGGGCAGGAGGATCCCAGAGTTCGTGGCGGGCAGGAGGATCCCAGAGTTCGTGGCGGGCAGGAGGATCCCAGAGTTCGTGGCGGGCAGGAGGATCCCAGAGTTCGTGGCGGGCAGGAGGATCCCAGAGTTCGTGGCGGGCAGGAGGATCCCAGAGTTCGTGGCGGGCAGGAGGATCCCAGAGTTCGTGGCGGGCAGGAGGATCCCAGAGTTCGTGGCGGGCAGGAGGATCCCAGAGTTCGTGGCGGGCAGGAGGATCCCAGAGTTCGTGGCGGGCAGGAGGATCCCAGAGTTCGTGGCGGGCAGGAGGATCCCAGAGTTCGTGGCGGGCAGGAGGATCCCAGAGTTCGTGGCGGGCAGGAGGATCCCAGAGTTCGTGGCGGGCAGGAGGATCCCAGAGTTCGTGGCGGGCAGGAGGATCCCAGAGTTCGTGGCGGGCAGGAGGATCCCAGAGTTCGTGGCGGGCAGGAGGATCCCAGAGTTCGTGGCGGGCAGGAGGATCCCAGAGTTCGTGGCGGGCAGGAGGATCCCAGAGTTCGTGGCGGGCAGGAGGATCCCAGAGTTCGTGGCGGGCAGGAGGATCCCAGAGTTCGTGGCGGGCAGGAGGATCCCTGGGGCGGCAAATAACTCCTGGGCAGGGATGCCTCCCAGGCAGGAACATGGAGGCCTGGGCAAGACACGGAACCCTGGGCGGGTGCGGGAACAAGCCAAAGGGAGCAATGGGTGGAAAGGGTCGGAGTCCTCAGGACGGGCCGCATCCTGGGCAAGACTGCCTCCCAGGCAGAGACACGGAGGCCTGGGCAAGGTATGGACACATGGGGAGGTGCAGGGAACAACCCATCTGAGGTGAGGGGTAGAAAGGGATGGAGTCCCTCTGCTAGGCAACGGCAGACGGCCTGGCTTCCCCGACGGAGGCGAGGGGCAGGAAGGGGCAGAACCACCCATAGGGTAATGGCAGTGGCCTGGCTTACCCGGGTGAGGCGAGGGAACAGAAGTGATCTGGGTCCAGGATAAGCAGCAGGACTACAGTGATACACCAGTAAATTGGGAAAGGCAACCGACAACGTGACAGCATGGGCAAGGTGAAAAAGCCGGAACATCGGGACCAGTGCACGTGAGAGAAGCAGGGTAACAAGACCAACTGGACACAACAGATACAGAGCAGGCCGACAACTTGGGCAGAACAGGATTCCGAGCAGGCTGGCAACCAGAGCAGAACGGGATACAGAGCAAAGCAGGATTCGGAGCCGGCGGACCAGGTGCGGAGCGGGATTCGAGAGCCGGCGGACCAGGTGCGGAGCGGGATTCGAGAGCCGGCGGACCAGGTGCGGAGCGGGATTCGAGAGCCGGCGGACCAGGTGCGGAGCGGGATTCGAGAGCCGGCGGACCAGGTGCGGAGCGGGATTCGAGAGCCGGCGGACCAGGTGCGGAGCGGGATTCGAGAGCCGGCGGACCAGGTGCGGAGCGGGATTCGAGAGCCGGCGGACCAGGTGCGGAGCGGGATTCGAGAGCCGGCGGACCAGGTGCGGAGCGGGATTCGAGAGCCGGCGGACCAGGTGCGGAGCGGGATTCGAGAGCCGGCGGACCAGGTGCGGAGCGGGATTCGAGAGCCGGCGGACCAGGTGCGGAGCGGGATTCGAGAGCCGGCGGACCAGGTGCGGAGCGGATTAAACCAGCTTCGGAGCAGGATGCCCCCCCCCCCAACTAGGCTCAGTCCCCGAGCCCCTTATAAACACCTGCCCCCTAATAGGCGACAGGTGTACCTCCTTAAGCCAAGATGATCCAATGGTTCCGTGTGACAGGAGGGCTGGCTGCAAGGCCCGGAGTCCAGAGTCTGCAGACCGGAGCAAGACCCGGAAGGCGGGCTCTGGACCGGACCCTAACATGATACCCTTCAGTCAACATCTCCCTCTGATCTTGCAAAGGAAGATAGGGCTCTGAGGACAGAGGGCTTTCCACTCCCTCCATGCAATTTCTGATCTATACAGCTGTTGGAAGCCAGTGTAATGAGATCTGAAGGATTATACAATATGGACTGTTCCTTTAAAAAGTTAGAGAGAGCAGAAAGCATGTGTGCTATTTCAGCGAGAGAGAGATCAACAAGAGCCTGTGAGTTACCTAGGAAACAGCAAGGTGGAACTTTATGATGGACAGCTGGTGTTCAGCACTTGTGGAATATATACAAGGTCAACTGGCTTTGTAATCAGACACACCAGAGGTACAAGGAAGACACTGACTGTGGCTGAGCTTTCTGTGCCCACAACAAAGGTGGGTTTTGCTCAGAGTGTGGACAAAGGGGTGACCGTGGAAAGCTATCAGTGTGTTTATCCCTCGTCTTGGTTGATAGCTTTACTGTGGGAAACTGGCACTCTCTTTTGTATGGTCACAGTCGGTGACTTTAAAAAGCTTCGGGAGCAGGAGGATGACATGGAAGTTTCGACGACATCAGCACTGGGAAGACAAATCATATCTCGTTCTCTCTCCAATCTATTCAATTAAATATCCAGAATTGAACTGACTTCATACCTGTACTGACTGTACAGACTGTATCATTTCACCACCTAAGCTTGAAGAAATTTGGGAACTTTATTTACTCACTTACATATGCACTTACTCTGCTAAACTGTTTGCCTTATCTTGTTTTATATTACTTTATCACATAGTTATTAATAAAATAGTGTTTATAACAGAAAACTCGGACACCCGGTGTGTCCATTTCTGCTGGTCCTTTTTAACCTGTTACGTGGTACGTTTCACCAGATTTTCTTTTTATTTAACAATAGAAGTTCTAACAGTTTGTTTATTTCTCACTGAGCTTCTCCTTCACCTTTTGCTGAATTTCTCAATCCTTGGACTTTTATTTGGATCATCAAAAGGTGAATCCTTTGATGCTGAACTTCCTTTAACTGGGTTACGGTGGTGCCAAAGGATCTGTTTCTATCTTGTAGTGCTCAATGACTCTAGGAAGCAATCTTCCAGGTGAGTTTGGAAGACAAATATGCCTTGCACAGTAACATGAAGGTATAGGTCTCACAAGGTTTGGATATGGCCCAAGTGCAGAGTGAAAGACACTGAATCAGATCGATAGTTCACAGACTTTAATGCAAACCGTATTATTGGCACTAGGCCAAACAGGACCATTAACTGAAACTCTCAAACTCTACACTGAGAATGAAAAGAACAATGAAAAGTAATACAAATACTACTAGCCTTCAGAGTCAGTTGACTCGACAGTCCAATTTATGAGGCAAGGTGGAATGCAAGGAGGCATCCAATCATAGCTGTGTCCAAGTCTTGACACACACATTATGACAGAATTAATGGAGTGTGATGGGGTCCAGAAATTACCCTAGTTTGTGACGGGGTTCAGGATTAACCCTATGAACGAGGGAGAGGGAGAGATGTTATGGTTTCTCTACAAGCTTGTTTACCTTTCCACAAAGACTCTTGCCTGCTTGTAAAACTCTTACAGAGAGGAGGACGAAGCAGGTTGATGGACAGCAGGTGTCCAACATGTGGAGATAAAAACAAGGTCTGCTGATACAGCCAGACACACGGTTTTAGATACTGAACGAGTTTTTGCGCCCACAGGAAGGCAGGGTTTATGGAGTATCGATTCAGGGAAATGGATCAGTGGCTCCATCACTGAAGAATGGTCACAACTGTTATGGTCATAGTCGGTGACTACAACAGGGCTTCGGAAGACAACGGGAAGATCGACGGCATCAGTCTCTCTCTCTCTCCCTCTCTCCCTCCCTCGAAGTGAACTGAACTCGCTTCATCCATCCACCCCAGGTTTGAAAGAGCCTAGTTTTGTTCCTATTTCCACACTCATGTAGATATATATCATTGCTAACCTGTTTGATATGTCTGCATTTATAGCACTGTATTGCATAGTAACTAATAAACGCTATTGGTTAATAGCAATCCCAGACTCCAAAATGTGTTTCCATTTCTGCTGTTTCTTTAACCCGGCACGGGTACGTACCAAAATTGGGGGCTCGTCCGGGATTTGAACAATTGTTTGGGGGCTTGTTCGAATTGATTTGGAGAAAATCCCTTATTTGATTTTGTTGTGTGGAAAAACAGCATAAATGTATGTTGAGGGTTTTCTAGAAAGACCAGACCCTATGCCCTTAAAGACAGCTAAAAAGGAAGTGTTGTGGGAAGTTGTTGATGCATTGAGACTGACAAAGGGCAAGAAGGGTATGACAAAGGCAGAAATTCAACCGAAAATAGCTGAAAATTATGTCTGGGCAAAGGAATTTGATGAGGAGGCGTTAGAGGGCTTTCCTATAGGGAAAGGGGAAGTCCAGGTACATCTGAAACATCTGAAGTTAGAGGAGCTTAAGTAAGAGGCTGATGAAGCAGAAAAGAAGAGAAAAGAAGCAGAAAGACAGAGACAGTTCCAGAGAGAGAGAAATGGCAACATGCAGAGCACGTGGCATACCGTGGGGAGAGGTTTAATGTCAGTTGAGAATTAAATTGGTACCTCCATTTGAGGAAACAGAAATTGATAAGTACCTCCTGCACTTTGAAAAACTGGCCATAAATCAGCACTGGCCATGAGATAAGTGGGCTGTGTTGTTTCAAAGTGTATTAAGGGGAAGGCTCAATGTGCATATTTGGTGTTGTCCACAGCAGACGCAAATGATTATGATGAAGTGAAAGGTGTTATACTTAAGGCTTATGCCAGAGGCATATTGACAAAAGTTCAGAGATTTGAGGAAGCAATGGAACCAAACTTTTGTGGAATTTGCCTATGAGAAACGTGTGTACTTTGATCGTTGGTGCACTTCAGAAGAGATGGGTGAGGATGTTGGCAAATTGAGGGAGTTGGTTTTGATTGAAGAATTTAAAAATTGTGTCACTGACAACATAAGAACATACCTGAATGAGAAAGAGGCTAAGACCCTGTCAGAATCTGCTAAGTTAGCAGACGAGTATGCTTTAACCCACAAGGTAGAGTTTTTCCCGAGCAACAGCTATCAAAAGGGTAACAGGGATAACAGAGATAGCCCACCGACAAAGCCAGAAAGTAAGCTGGGGACTAGCGACAAAGGTAAGGAGGAAGAGAAGCAGTCAGGAGAAAAGTTCCCCAGTTTAACGTGTTTCCATTGTGGGAAGCCCGGTCATGTAGTGTCTAGGTGTTTCACTCAAAAAACAGATAAGGGAAAAGGAAAGGCGACAACCCCAAATGCCTGTATCAAGCCGGTTAAAATACCACTGAGGAAGGAGGGGTCAGGCCGAGTTCAAGAAGGATGCAAGAGATTTATTTCCAATGGGTTTGTGTCTAAAGGAGGGGTTAACCCCAGTTCCAATGAGAAACTGGAGAGATACTGGAGCTTTTTAGTCATTAATCTTAAAGAGTGTTTTGGAATTTGGTGTTGAGATGGAGACTGGTGAAGTGAATGTTATCAAAGGTATTGGAAAAGGGACTGAGGCTATACCTTTGCATAAGATAATTCTGAAGTGCAACTTGGTATCCAGTCCAGTCACAATATGGGTGCAATCTGAACTACCAATAGACAATGTTGGGGGGACGTCACGTGATGACATAGGGTCGAGACGTTGGGAATCCAGCTCCCTCGTAAAAAGTAATGAAATAGGGTTTAAATGAAGAAGAAGTTAATAAATATCTACTCGAAACTATTTATAAGAAACTCAGGATTATTTTTTGATATGGCTCCTAAACCGAAACTGAAGAAAGCTACTACTTTGAAGACAACGCAAATCGGCGTGGAAAAAGGCCTTACTGTCTCGGCGAAGCCTCGGACTCCAGTTGGATCTCCTCCCGGTGAAGTGCATGGCACTTCTGATGATGCGGT